>NC_084613.1:69291427-69518927 GCF_033978795.1 Nerophis ophidion | reverse complement strand
GCCTGAACCCAACTCTCACACTTGGTATGTTTACATGCTCTCTTTTAAAAGTTAGTTTTTTACATTAAGTGCCAACAAATTCAATATCAAGTGACCAGAATGTGAATTGAAATAATCATGCAACCTTTATTATTCACTTGAATATAATTATATATCCGTCAAATTTCCTTCACTTCAGAGTGTAAAATTTGAAATGATCCGATTCATGTATTATTATTATCAGTGGATCATTATCAATATTATTATATTTTTATAAGTGCATTTCCTTGGGTTTCAAACCTAACCGTGTCTTAAAAACCTAGCGACTTCTCTTTTTCTAAATGTAATTGAGAGTCATTGAAGGCACCAGTTATGGGCAATGAGATGCAAAAGTGAAATTGTACATACGTTTCACCAATGCTGCCACAAATAGATTTATTATATTTTCAACATTCCTCCATCACCTAATCTTTGTACCAACATGCTGGTGCTCTGTGTAAACGCTTAAAGGGGAGTTTTGAGTGAAGTGTTCCAAGCTAGGTTTGCTGCTAATTCAATGTGAAATTAATCATTTTGCATTTTTATGAGTGGTGCAGGTACTCTTAGTCCTTCTCAATTTGAGTCAACAGCTTCCTGACCTTCTTATTATTATTCAATATTAAGGTAATATTTATTTTATCTTAAAAATTAAGACTTTTTTTTTTTTTTTAACAACTTCAAACTTTACAAAAGCCAAGGGCCCTCTAGTGCTTGGGGCCCAGGTAAAACATACCCACTCTCCTCTCCACTTCCTGTGTGAACTGGTAATGTACATCAATGTAACTCTGTTAAGCATGTTAGAAAAAAAAATAAATAAAGACTTTTACCAAAAATGATAAAAACAATACCAGTCACTTTTTAGAACACTAGATGTTATGCGAGCCAACCAACTAGCATTGATGAACGTTTGATTTCAAGAGCTTGCTAAAAATCTACAGTAAAGCACCAGTTCCATTGGCAGCAAAACAGGCCCGGAGCATAATACTACCACCACCATGCTTGACGGTAGGTGTAGTGTTCCTGAGATTAAAGGCATCACCTCTTCTCCTCCAAACAGCTTCATTTTTGTTTCATCTGATCACAGAACTTTCCTCCAGAAGCTCTTATCTTTGTCCATGTGATGTCAAATGAAACAAAAATTGAGCTGTTTGGCAACAATAACAAGCAATATGTTTGGAGGAGAACCAAATATAAACATTGCTGTATGTATACTTTTGACCCAGCAGATTTGGTCACATTTTCAGTAGACCCATAATAAATTCATAGAGGAACCAAACTTCATAAATGTTTTTTGTGACCAAAAAGTATGTGCTCCAATCCCTCTATCACAAAAAAATAAGAGTTGTAGGAATTATTGGAAGCTCAAGACAGTCATGACATTATGTTCTTTACAAGTGTATGTCAACTTTTGACCACGACTGTATTATTCATGTTTGGTAAGGTTATCCTTATGTTGACATATTGCTGTTTAGATCAGGGGTCACCAATGCGCTGCCTGCGGGCACCAGGTCGCACGTCAGGACCATGTTTTTTTTTTATTGTAAAGAATAATATATACATTTTAATCTAATTCTTCATTTTAGCTTCTGTTTTTTCGACAAAGAATATTTGTGTAATATTTCTTCAAATAAAATTCATGAAAATTATTCTGGCAAATCTACAAAATCTGTAGAATCAAATTTAAATCTTATTTCAAAGTCTTTTGAATTTCTTTAAAAAAAAATTGTTCTGGAAAATCTAGAAAAAAAATAATGATTTGTCTTTGCTAGAAATATAGCTTGGTCCAATTTGTTATATATTCTAACAAAGTGCAGATTGGATTTTAACCTATTTAAATCATGTCATCAAAATTCTAAAATTAATCTTAATCAGGAAAAAATTACTAATGATGTTCCATAAATTCTTTTTTTAATTTTTTCAAAAAGATTCGAATGAGCTACAGTAGTTTTTCTCTTCATTTTTTTCGGTTGAGTTTTGAATTTTTAAACAGTCAAAATTGAAGATTAACTGTGTTTCAAAATTTAATTTTATTTTTTTTCTGTTAAGATCCGTACGCGGATTTTCTCATATTATTGTTGTTTCTGTTCCATTTTCATATGACTCTGCTGTTTAACATGCTTATTTCCTGTTTTGTTCATTACCATGGTTACTCATCAGTTCACCTGCTGCTCACGGCCCCGCACACCTGCTACAGATAATCACCGTCACTTTATAAGCCGTCTTCTTTTGTTTGTTCAGCCTGGGTTCATGATTTGCTTCCATCCATCCATTTTCTACTGTTTATTCCCTCTTGGGGTCGCGGGGGGTGCTGGCGCCTATCTCAGCTACAATCGGGCGGAAGGCGGGGTACACCTTGGACAAGTCGCCACCTCATCGCAGAGCCAACACAGATAGACAGACAACATTCACACTCACATTCACACACTAGGGCCAATTTTAGTGTTGCCAATCAACCTATCCCCAGGTGCATGTCTTTGGAAGTGGGAGGATGCCGGAGTACCTGGAGGGAACCCACGCATTCACGGGGAGAACATGCAAACTCCACACAGAAAGATCCCGAGCCTGGATTTGAACCCAGGACTGCAGGACCTTCGTATTGTGAGGCAGACGCACTAACCCCTCTGCCACCGTGAAGCCCCCATGATTTGCTTTTCACACCAAAATAGTTACGCCTGCAATACTTTCATGTATGTATATTCTCGCTGAGCTTTTCACGCTAGCCATTGTTCATTCCAGTTCTCATGCTGAAGGTTTTGTTTTCTCTTTTGTTCCTTACTGGTCAGTTTAGTTTGCATTTTGTATCACCTAGTTCTCATACTAGTGTCTTTGGTTTCCTTTTGTTAGCTCCAGTGTTTTGTTTCTTAGATCCTTTTGTGGAATAAATCTTTTAAAACTTACCTTTGCTGTGTTCAATTTTGACGCATCCTCAAGGGAATCAAACCCGGTACCACGATGCCACACAGGCGCAACATTTTCGTGTTTTCTCCTCTTTTAAACCGGTCAATTAAGTGTTTTTTTTTTTATCATTTATTCTCTACAAAAAAACATTCTGTAAAAGGAAAAACAATGTACGACGGAATGGCGGACAGAAATACCCATCTTTTAATATACATAGATTTATTTATTAAAGGAAAATTGAGCAAATTGGCTATTTCTGGCAATTTATTTAAGTGTGTATCAAACTGGTAGCCCTTCGCATTAATCAGTACCCAAGAAGTAGCTCTTGGTTTCAAAAAGGTTGGTGACCCCTGGTTTAGATAGTTATAGGCCAAACGTGGGCTACGAGCTGAAAAATGTAAGGAAGCGTTTAAAAGGTATGCATGCCAGTATATTGATTTTCTACAGTGTGTCGCATAGAAAAACAGCAGCGGCCATTAATGGAGTCAGCTACATTTGGCTTACGATTTAACGTTAGATAGCTTCTTTCTGAAGCATTAATGCCGTAATTGACTGCATTTTTGTTAACTACATCGACTTATTGTCCATATAATGAATCCAGTAAACAAGCCAAATACTTAATATTTGTTTTCTACAGTATGTTGATTAAGCTTATGTGTAACAGGGCGACATGGTGAAAATGCGGGAGGCCTTTTCTGAGCCTCAACAAAAAAAGGGAGTACGTTTAAATTATTCATGTATTTGCTACTTCTACAAAGGCAGTGAGATTTGTCTGAAACCTACATCTTATTTCCCACGCCTCCAACCCCTCAAATACAAAACTTCAAGCCCCGGGCAAAAACGCAGCAAATGTTGAATGTATTTTTTTTTTTATACTGCAGACCACTTCTTCCTCGATGTTGGTGGACCCTCGGCGTGCTAGCGAAAGCGCTAATGCATTTAAATGAGAATTAAAATGAGACCTTTTACCTTAGCCCTGCCATGCGTATGTCATTCCGCGCAATATTTATTTGAAGTGTAAAATATAGCGTAGCTTAAGACCTGAGAATATAGAGGCACTTGCTCGGTGTACTGTATAATATTACAGTTTACACAGCTTGGGGCGCATTCAGCTAGCCGAGAAGTCTTTTGAGATATCATCGCATCGTATTTCTTGAGGAAAGCGTGCATCATATTTTACCCAGGCTAAAAATGCATCCAATCAGATCTACAACAAATTCCATTATTAGTAAGAACTGTAGTATTTATAGTTTTTTTTTATTTTTTAACAATTACAGTCACGTTTAGAAGTTGACATACACTTGTAAAGAACATAATGTCATGGCTGTCTTGAGTTTCCAATAATTTCTACAACTCTTATTTTTTTGTGATAGAGTGATTGGAGCACATACTTGTTGGTCACAAAAAAAAAAAAAACATTCATGAAGTTTGGTTCTTTTATGAATTTATTATGGGTCTACTGAAAATGTGACAAAATCTGCCGGGTAAAAAGTATACATACAGCAATGTTAATATTTGGTTACATGTCCCTTGGCAAGTTTCACCGCAATAAGGCGTGTTTGGTAGCCATCCACAAGCTTCTGGTTAAATTTTTGACCACTCCTCTTGGCAAGCAAAAAAACGGGACGGAATATTCTACAGAAATGCAGTTTTTCAGGGAGGCTCATTGTGACACACATCCGAGCAGGGGAATTCACACTGTTGTGGAAGAGGCCGATATTTTATCATGAATCATTAAGGAGTAGAGGAGTGGTTCTCAACCTTTTTTCAGTGATGTACCCCCTGTAAACATTTTTTTAATTCAAGTACCCCCTAATCAGAGCAAAGCATTTTTGATTGAAAAAAAGAGATAAAGAAGTAAAATACAGCACTATGTCATCAGTTTTTGATTTTTTAAATTGTATAACAGTGCAAAATATTGCTCATTTGTAGTGGTCTTTCTTTAACTATTTGGAAAAAAAGATATAAAAATAACTTGTTGAAAAATAAACAAGTGATTCAATTATAAATAAAGATTTCTACTCATAGAAGTAAGCATCAACTTAAAGTCAATCAATCAATCAATGTTTATTTATATAGCCCTTAATCACAAATGTCTCAAAGGACTGTACAAACCACTACGACTACGACATCCTCGGAAGAACCCACATAAGGAAAAGTGCCCTCTTTGGGGATTGTAATAGAGATCCATATGGATTCATGAACTTAATTCTAAACATTTCTTCACAAAAAAAACATCTTTTACATCAATATTTATGGAACATGTCCACAAAAAATCTAGCTGTCAACACTGAATATTGCATTGTTGCATTTCTTTTCACAGTTTATGAACTTACATTCATATTTTGTTGAAGTATTATTCAATAAATATATTTACAAAGGATTTTTGAATTGTTGCTATTTTTAGAATATTTTGAAAAAATCTCACGTACCCCTTGGCATACCTTCAAGTACCCCCATTTGATAACCACTGGAGTAGAGGACGAGATGGAGTACTCACAGTGATATTGACAGCTCTGGGTAGTGAGATGGACCTATTGGACATTCTTGGAAATCCATCTGGCCACTTGAAGACCGGGCACGGTTTACTCCTTCCATTGGAGGTCCACTTAGGCTCAAAGCCGACAACTTTCTTGTCCTTCTCTTTACCTCTTTCTGTCAGCCTCTCTTTTTCCCAAACATTTTCCGTCCTTTTCTCTCCACCCAGGATTCCATTTCTCTCCCAATGACTTTTGTCGTCCGTGGCCTTCTCCATATGTTTCTTATTCCTCTCTTGTATCAGGGTACCATTAGCTGCGAGTTCATCAAGTTGCCTCACTCTGTCAATGTCTGTCTCCAGATAAAGCCTCCCGGTGGAGGGCTGCGACTGTATCTTTGTGCACAGCTCCAAGCCGTGCTCTCGGTACGAGGGACTCTCTCCTTTGATTTTCCTCATCATGTCCGCTGGTTCTAAGATCTTACAGCTGGGCAGTGTCTTGCTCCATTGCTGGAAGGAGCTGATGTCGTTTGGATCACATTCATTGATGGTCTGCAGGTTGGGTGTTGGGGTGTACCACAAGTTTGTAGGTGGTGGTGTTGGAAGGCTAGTTGGGGTTGAATGCAAAGATGCCAGTGGGGTTGATGGTGGCGGTGGTGGCGCCTGAAGAGGAGGTGAGGAGAAACGGTGCCGCAAGGTGGATTGCTGTTGTTGAGATGGAGCACTGTTGGTTTTCAGCACCCTGCCGGTCACTTCGTTGAGGAACTGTGAGAACCTGCGCCTGTCCTCTTTCTTCTTGTCCTCTTGAAGGACTGTGGGGGAATCTTTTTTTGGGAAAGATGTAGTAGCATTCCCTGGGTCTATCTTCTGCACTGCGGTGCTGCTCTCCAAAGCACTTTTAGTTTCTGTGTTAGGGGTAGGACGTGTGAAGATGAGATTTTGGTAAATAATTTCAGGTTCCACCACTGCACTAGTGAATGCCTGGTCTGTTTTGGGAGGAATTCCGCTCGACTGCGCCGATCCCTCTGTGCTGCCGTTCTTAGCAGATGTCTTGATTAGGCAGGTAACCCCTGAACTCCAACTATTGGTGTCCCAACTGCTGTCATCATCACTTGAACTGCCTATGCCACTTTGCCGACTTGGACTGGTGCTACGCTCGCTTTGAACTGGGCTGGAGTTGTCCAAGCTGCCCATTGATCGCCTTTTCAACCGAGAAATGGATCCTTTCAGTCTTGGTAAAGAGAAATAGAAGTTTGGAAGAGATCCCTGGATACTTGGAAAGGCTTGAAGAGAGGTGACAGAACCCCGGTTGCTGGAGGAGGATCTTCTGTGGCTTGGTTTGGTGGCATTTTGCAGGCTTGAAAGAGAGCCTTTTAGCAAAGGAGAAGACTGGCGACGCAGCGGAGGTTCCTCTTCCTGGTCGCTGTATGGTCCAGAGAAAACAGGGCAAGATGCGGTTGAAGAACAAGAGCCACGATCCTGTCGAGTTAAGGCCGTTCTGGATCGTGGTTGTCTTTGTAGCGTGGCCATTTTACTCTTCTTTCTCCTTCTTTGTGCAGGATTTGGTGATTCTTTTTTTATAGACTTGATTCTGAGACCATCGTCTGATATGGACACACACAAGTGAACCATGTCAGGCCTGGTAGCACAGGGTTCCCACTGCTTCCGATCCACAATGCCAACCGTCTGTCCTCTTGTGGTCTGACACACTTTCACTTGTCCCTACCCAATGAAATACCACTGCTGTCTGTCACCCAACCTACTTTCATCCGCCAATAGTTTTTCTCCTTTGGCTGCATAGATCAACACCTACCATCACCAAAGCTATGTCTGTGGGCGTCATCCGTAATGAAATGCATATTGACATGGTTGGCACTGGAAATCCAGGTCAGTGATATTGACCGAAGCCACCATGTGACTTTTTGGCTTACGAGCACCAGGCAAGCTCATGGATCGATAGTTTGTTCCTGCAATTTTTACAAGAGTCACAGCTTTCTCCATGAGCTCTACCGATGCTACTTTGTCAAGATGGTGCTAGATATCCCCGAATAGAAGATGGCAATGAGTATCAGACAACAGCTATTTTTCAAGACCCGTTTGTATAAATATTTTTTCTAAGAGTGCAATAACAACTGCTAGATTGCAAAAACAAATATATTTATTAGCTGCTCGACTGTTTGATGCATTTCCTTCATTGATCCATCCATCCATCCATCTTCTTCCGCTTATCCGAGGTCGGGTCACGGGGGCAACAGCCTAAGCAGGGAAACCCAGACTTCCCTTTCCCCAGCCACTTCGTCTAGCTCTTCCCGGGGGATCCCGAGGCGTTCCCAGGCCAGCCGGGAGACATAGTCTTCCCAACGTGTCCTGGGTCTTCCCCGTGGCCTCCTACCGGTTGGACCTGCCCTAAACACCTCCCTAGGGAGGCGTTCGGGTGGCATCCTGACCAGATGCCCGAACCACCTCATCTGGCTCCTCTCGATGTGAAGGAGCAGCGGCTTTACTTTGAGTTCCTCCCGGATGGCAGAGCTTCTCACCCTATCTCTAAGGGAGAGCCCCGCCACACGGCGGAGGAAACTCATTTCGGCCGCTTGTACCCGTGATCTTATCCTTTCGGTCATGACCCAAAGCTCATGACCATAGGTGAGGGTGGGAACGTAGATCGACTGGTAAATTGAGAGCTTTGCCTTCCGGCTCAGCTCCTTCTTCACCACAACGGATCGGTACAACGTCCGCATTACTGAAGACGCTGCACCGATCCGCCTGTCGATCTCACGATCCACTCTTCCCTCACTCGTGAACAAGACTCCTAGGTACTTGAACTCCTCCACTTGGGGAAGGGTCTCCTCCCCAACCCAGAGATGGCACTCCACCCTTTTACGGGCGAGAACCATGGACTCGGACTTGGAGGTGCTGATTCTCAATGAGAATCCTTCATTGATTTTCATCTTAAAATTGTCATAACTCATTCTCCGTTGTTTGCTAACTTGCCCAACCTTCAAGACATCTTTATTTCCTGGCTGGTTTTTGCATCTCTCCAGGTTATTGCTGTTGGAGTGAAATTATGTAGAAGTTGTTTGGCACCATCTACTTGTTTTTAGGTATGAATTTTGACAAAATCTAAGATTACTTGTCCTTTCTGACTTTTTTAGGAGAAAAAAATTAAGTGGCACCTCGATTTTGCTCCAAAAGGTCAGCCAAAGACTAAATCGTACGAAAACAGAATATTGTTTTCCTCTAGAAATAATGCAAATCCAATAAATGAATGACTTCATTGTTTGGGCGCTCTATTTCAAGGAATATCTCTCGGGCAGACAGAATTGTTTGTAACACACATTGTATGGTTGCACAATAACTGAGACGGTACATGAAAACCAGGGAGAACTTTGGATGGAAATATTTGTTAAAAACCAAATCATAGGAACATCGATTTACCGCTATACTGTCTACCATCCATGCGATACAGATCTAAAACTAGATTAACTGGCTTTTAAAAAAAAATCAAATTCATGTTTATGTCGTGTCTGGCAGTGTAAGTTCTCGCAATACCAAACTGAGTTATTATCTAGAGCAGGGGAGGGCATTACGTCGATCGCGATCGACTGGTCGATCTCGGAGGGTGTGTCAGTCGATCTCAAGCCAGGCATTAAAAAATATACATAAAAATGAGCAATCATCAATCATACCAAGACTTCATTTTCGTCAGTTGTTTGACATTCTCGGCACCCGAGGATCTTGTGAGATGACGCTGGCTGCTGCGAGCTCATATTTAAGAAAAAAATCACTAACAGGGCGGACGCAGAGAAACACATTTTATTTCTAGAGACTCCGTACCTACTGTCAAAACTCTAAAGACCGACTGCACAGTTCCTGTCTTCACCATAAAAGACCTGTTTCATCCTGCCTGTGCTAACAAAATAAGAGTCTCAGAAAGCTAGCGTGCACAAGCTAGCAAGCTACGGAGTTTGATGCCAATGTATTTCTCCCCCGCCCTCAGCGACCGCTTTCTCACTTGCTTGCCCACCCGCACAGTCACTGACATCACTCACCTGCTGCCAGACATTAAAGGGCCACACACATATGCTACTCTCATAACAAAGTGTTTAAAAACGAGTATGCAAGTTGGACAAATGAGATGCCAAATCCAACCACTTTCATGTGGTATTGGACAGAAAGGAGAACTTTTTTTTTCCCTCCATTTGAAAATGCGGACGTTATCAGCACCACTGTCTAATTCCAATCAATGCAAGTCATCAGAATCAAATACACCAACTTATATTCTTGTCTTTATGAAAGAAAGGAATCTATGTGTGTTAAACTTGCTTGTATTATCATTAAACACCATTAACTTGTTAACAAAAATGTCTCTTTCATAAATAAATAAATATAAATTATAAATAGGAATGAGGTAGATCTCCTCGACTTGGTCAATTGAAAAGTAGCTCACCTGCAGAAAAAGTGTGAGCGCCCCTGATCTAGAGGAATCTAAAGACAGAAATAGTGTTGTGTTTTCTGGTTCTAAATATTGACCCAGTTTCTCTGAGTCTCAACTCAGTCTCATTGTGTTCAGCGAGTGGAGGTCAGAAGTATCTAGGTGTCTGACTTCTTTAAATTGGCTTTTCAGTTGACCAGAAAAGGAAAAATCTGAAGGACAGGTACTGACCTCAGTTATTGGAATTTACTACTTTTCAGGATAGTGTATGTTTGTTCAGGAATGATGGTTAAAGGGCCTCTCTAATGCTGACAACTTTGCCACTTCTTTTATAATTTTGGACCTGAAAATTATATCTACAGATAAAAGTCCACCCAAATTAAACACAGTTGAGATTTTAGACTTTGTTACTGGTGAGTTTCAGCACACTTTGGAACGCCGACTTTTAGCTCCAAACTATGGGTGGGCCTGCTGACGTCACCCACAGAAGACTAGACACAATTTCATATTGTCGAGTACAGAAGTGTCCAAACTACGGCCCACGGGCCATGTGCGGCCCGCCGACATCTCCAATTTACCCTGCGAGACATCAAATGTTTAATAAGGAACCTGGCCACAGTGAGATTTCAATAATTTTTTTTAAAAAGTCAGATCGACCACTGTTACTTTGTCGCCATCTCGCGGCCAACAGTAATAATTCAGGTCTATGACCGCTTATCATTAATTGAAAGGAATTAAGCAAAACATTTGACCCGATGCAAACAACCTTTCCCAGTCATGGTGCAAAAAACAAAACAAAATCAAACCAACACAAAATGCCAACCAACGTGGTCACACAACACAATATAACACTATTTGTGGATATTATAAAAAAATATCCGTTCACCTTAAAATAAAATGTAATTACACCCGCTCAAAACCATTACAAAGCATGATGGGAAAATGCAAAACACAATCTCCACACTTATCCATGTCTAGCTGTTTGGCAGAGTTTAGTTGCTTGATATTTCTGATTGATTACAAAACTTTAAGGAGGTTGTCACAGAATTAAACAAGGTAGGATTCCAACTTTCACATACTTCTAATATCCAATTACATTCATTAGTCATTACATTTCTATTATATTTATATAATATGTATGTGTATGTATGTATGTATAATTTGCAAAATATCTTCATGGGAAGAAAGAGTGAGTAAGAACCTGCAGAGAAATATTTTGTACATTATTTGTTGAACAAGTTTTTCAACAAATAGTGGATGCGGTCATTCCACCAAGATTGTGCGGCTCCTCTGTGGCTTGAAGCAGACACACCCGTGACTACATTATGGCGCCTCAATGTATTCATATTATAAACATGAAAGTGTATGTCCACTTGACACTCGCCGCACGGAACACAAGCTCCGCTAAGAACACCGGCGTTTAAAAAGCAGAGAAAAAGAAGAAACTCCGCTTGCTTTGTTTTTGTGTCCTCTTCAACTGATATTTTACTACTGGAATTGTACGCTGAGTTCAGTTGAATTGCGCTTTGCTAAAACGCTGAAAGAACATAGATTGATAGATACTTTGTTCATCTTCAACAGCTTTTCAAGGGTGGAAACACAAATCTTATGAAAAACCATTGACGGGCAGATACTGAAGCTAAGGAAACACAGGTTATAGTTTAAATATTTTAGCATATTATTTCTTTTTTGCTCATAATGTTAACCATACTGCTGCCAAAAATAATGCAATTAAGTGATCAAAATAATAATCTTCCATGTCTTTAACAACACTGTTTATGCAACAAAATGGGCTCCAGACTCTAGGGGGGCCGTTTCAAGTCTGGTGATGGAAAAGGTAAATAGGTAGGTAGGTAGGTCTTTATTGTCGTTGCACAAGTACAACATAACTTTTATCCAGCACAAACTGGTTCAAGATTAGACAAACAGTGTACAGGGTTACAGAACAGGAAGGCTGATGGGGCACCAAAGGCGCCACGTAAAAGATGGGAAAAAGGTAAACGCTGGAGGAGGATGAGTAAAAAAATACAATCTAGACTGGGCTCCTAAGGGGGCCCAGTCTGGAGTGGGAAAAAAAAAAACCCTCCATAGCAAAGCACATATAGATATTACAACATACATCTCGAGAAATCAAGCAACAGAAGGGAGGGAGTGGGGGCCACGGTGGAGGGCTGCAGCTCTTCAGGCGCTGCCCATCCTTCCATCACCCCTAAGGGATTCACGTCAAGAGTGTTGGATGGGGGGTGGGGTATGTGTATGTGGCGTATATATTCTTGTGGATGCATGTCTGTGTGTAAGCCTGCTGCAAGTCTCTGTTTCCGAGGCCTTGGTGTCGTGCAGTCGCGAGTCAGTCCAAAGTCAACAACATGTGTGTGTCCATGAGAGACAAGAAGGGAGTTTGTCTTTACCACACTGTACTTCGGAATAGTCTTGAAGCCAGGGAAACAATCCAAGTTAGAATGTTTTGTATGCAAGTAAAAAAAAACAAAAAAACTTTTCACTCTAAATTGTCAATGACTGGCCCTCAAAAATCATTCTGCGGGGCAGACAAGGGCTTTATTATTGGAAATTTCTGCCAGATTAATTTTCTAGAGCAATCAAAAAAGCACTTGTTTAGTGACTGTGAACGGCTTCCTGCCGCCATCGTGTGGGTTGCACGGACCATTGATGGAGGACATCGCTTCGCACAGGTTTGACTCTTTATTATTTCAATAAAGTCGCTCGCAGTGTCGGTCAGTCGCTCTTTCAGCTCCACCTTCGCTGCTCGCGCCGGTCTCCTTTTCAGTCGTCCGCGTCTTTCCTGTGCTGGTCTCGGTCGCTCCGTGGCTCTCTGTGGTTCTCGCTCGTCTTGTTCGTTCGTCTGGCTGTCTCCTACTATCTGCCCCGATTGCTCCTCCTTCTCCCCTTTTAAACAGCAGGAGGAGATGCACAGATTGAGAGCAGGTGTGTGGATTACATCAGGCGCGCCCCTCCTCTCCGTTCCGCTGCATACTCCGCCTCCTGGCCGCCATCTTGGTTAGGACCACGATTGTCCTATCCTGCTGTCGGCCCAACGGCTCCGCCTCTCCACAGTGACATTTTGGTCATCTGGACACCATGGGTCCTTTTTCAAATACTGTCAAGAAAAACAATTCATTGTGAAATTGTACCCAATGTTATGACAAAAAAAAATGTTGTCCTGTATTTCTCTTGACTATGTGTCAACACGCACAAGATTTGTTGCAACATCAAGACTCAAGTCGTCAAAAATTCAAAGCAGATGGAACAAGATATAATAATAGTTTAATCAGATGCGGCAACACAAGCATCCTCCAACTCTGTGAATAATACGCACTGACTTTGCTAATAAGATCTCTGCCGACTCATCGCATCCTATGAGTAGAATTCCCCAAAGCCGCCGCCGCGGCTGCAACAGAAAAGATCAGATGCTTCATTTCATCCCCGCAAGCGGCACAATGAAAAATTCCTTAGAGAGATGTGCTTTGGCATCTCGCTAAAGCTTGAGATTCGCACATATCATGTTTGTTGTACATTTTGTAAGCTTGTGAATCAAACCTGTTTCTGCATGGGAGACAGGCTGTCAGCGATATTGTTAAGCACAAATAAAAATGAACAGTGATGTTTTAGTATTAAAAAGTACATGTTAGGACACAAACACTTAGTATCCATCTCAACATACCAGGTAAAAACTAAATCTAATAATCCCAAAACTTCATAAAATGAGTTACATAAGTTCTATAGCAGTGGTCCCCAACTACCGGGCTCGATTGGTACCGGGCCGCAGAATAATATTTTGTTAATTTTTATTTATTTTTCATATGTATTTTTTTTTTTTTTTAATTAAAACAACATAAAAAACACACGATACACTTACAATTAGTGCACCAACCCAAATAACCTCCCTTTTTCATCACACAAAAACCTCCCTTTTTCATGGCCGCGGGACAAATTATCAAGCGTTGACCGGTCCGCAGCTACAAAAAGGTTGGGGGCCACTGTTCTACAGCACACAACCAGAACATTTTTACTTAACAAAACAACATACCTGTATGTTGAAAATTAAAGATGTCGGCCGATAAATGCTTTAAAATGTAATATCGGAAATTATCGGTATTAGTTTCAAAAAGTAAAATTTATAAATTTTTAAAATGCCGCTGTACGGAGTGGTACACGGACGTAGGGAGAAGTACAGAGCATCAATAAACCTTAAATACACTGCCTTAGCGTGCCGTCCCAACCACATAATATCTACGGCTTTTCAAGTGAATGCAAGCATACTTGGTCAACAGCCATACAGGTCACACTGAGGGTGGCCGTATAAAAGACTATAACACCATTACAAATATGCGCCCCACTGTGAACCCACACCAAACAAGAATGAAAAACACGTTTTGGGAGAACATCCGCACCGTAACACAACATAAACACAAAAGAACAAATACCCAGAAGCCCTTGCAGCACTAACATTCCAGGACGCTACAGTATACGCCGCCCCCCAACCCTGCCCACCCCAACTTCCTCATGCTCTCTCGGGGGGAGCATGTCCCAAATTCCTAGCTGCTGTTAAAAAAAATATGCACTTTGTGACTTCAATAGTAAATACGGCACTGCCATGTTGGCATTTTTCCCATAAATTGAGTAGATTTTTTTTGGGAAAACCTTGTTACATTTTTTAATGCATCGAGCGGGGCATCACAACAAAATTAGGCATAATAATATGTTGATTCCCAGACTGTATATATCGGTATCAGTTGATATCGGAATCGGTAATTAAAAGTTGTACAATATCGGAATAACGGCATAGAAGCCATTAGGCATTATCGGACAGCTCTATTACTAATACAAGGTATTAACCCGGCGGTCTGCAAAGCGCGGCTTTCATGCCACAAAATGCCACTTTTACAAAAATGTACGAAAATGGAAAAAGATGAAGAAAAAAATATATTGTTTGTTTTAATATGGTTTCTGTAGGAGGACATACATGACTCAAGCCTTCTCTATTGTTAGAAATCCCACTGTTTCCATGAAACATGCTTCACTGATGAGAGTATTTGGCGCGCTACTTTGTCGTATTTTCTGAAGCCCTTGAACACACCTTAGTTTGTTTGCATGTACAACTTTCCTTGATGCTGCCACAGAAAGACGTGTTTTATGCTACTCCTTAGTCGCTTTTTGTCCATCAAACGTCTTATGCTGTGCGTGAATCCACAAAGGTGAGCTTTGCTGATGTTATTTAATTTGTGTGGAGTGTTAATCAGACATATTTGGTCACTGCATGACTGCAAGCTAACATACTATTTATGCTCGCTGTATGTAGATAATGTGTCATGACTCGTTTGTAGGTATATTTGAGGTAATTATGGACCGAATGTCCCTTTGGGACAGAGGACCCTATTGAATTTTTAGCATTTTATTCTTTCTTTCTTTCTTTCTTTCTTTCTTTCTTTCTTTCTTGCTTTCTGTATTGACCTTTCAGCATTAATGGTGCCTTCACAGATGTGTAAGTTACCCATGCCTTGGGCACTAATTCACCCAATACCATCACAGATGATGGCTTTTGAACTTTGCGCCTATAAAATTCCAGATAGTTATTTTCCTCTTTGTTCCGGAGTACACCACATCCACAGTTTCCAAATATGATTTGAAATGTGGACTCGTCAGACCACAGAACTCCTTTCTACTTTGCATCAGTCCATCTGAGATGAGCTCAGGCCCAGCGAAGCCAGCGGCGTTCCTTGGTGTTAGCAGAGTTTTAACTTGCACTTACAGATATAGCGACCAACTGCAGTTACTGACAGTGGTTTTATGAAGTGTTCCTGAGCTCAAGTGGTGATATCCTTTAAACACTGTCTGTTTTTGATGCAGTACTGCCAGAGGGATCAACGGTCCGTAATATCATCGCTTACGTGCAGTGATTTCTCCAGTTTCTCTGAACCTTTTGATGATTTTGTTAATATGTGTTTATATGTATATATATATATCCGTGAGGTGCGGTGAGGTTCATGGCTGGTGAGGCACTGACTTCATCACAGTCATATTTAAAAACATATGAACCCTATAGAGCAGGGGTGTCAAACTCAAATACAGAGTGGGCCAAAATTTTAAACTGAACTAAGCCGCGGGCCAAGGTTGAACAAATTAACCTTTTAATAGGGACCCAAACAAGTTTTGCATTGAATATTGAATAAGCAAGGCTTATATAATATTATAGTCCATCCATCCATTTTCTACCGCTTATTCCCTTTTGGGGTCACGGGGGGCGCTGGCGCCTATCTCAGCTACAATCGGGCGGAAGGCGGGGTACACCCTGGACAAGTCGCCACATCATCGCAGGGCCAACACAGATAGACAGATAACATTCACACTCACATTCACACACTAGGGTCCATTTTTTAGTGTTGCCAATCAACCTATCCCCAGGTGCATGTCTTTGGAGGTGGGAGGAAGCCGGAGTACCCGGAGGGAACCCACGCATTCACGGGGAGAACATGCAAACTCCACACAGAAAGATCCCGAGCCTGGATTTGAACCCAAGACTGCAGGACCTTCGTATTGTGAGGCAAACGCACTAACCCCTCAGCCACCGTGAATGCAAAATAGAGTTTCAAATAAACATAATAATAATAATTAAAAAATATCAATGGCATATCAAATTATATATTGCAGCGTCCCAGAGGTGTTAGTGCTGCAAGGGGTTCTGAGTATTTCTTCTGTTGTGTTTATGTTGTGTTACGGTGCGGATGTTCTCCCGAAATGTGTTTGTCATTCTTGTTTGGTGTGGGTCCACGGTGTGGCGCATATTTGTAAAAGCGTTAAAGTTATTTATTCAGCCATCCTGAGTGTGACCTGATCAAGCATGCCTTGCATTAACTTATGTGTGTGTAAAACCCGCTTATATCGTTTGACTAGGACGGCACAATGTTTGTATGTAGGAAAAGCGGACGTGATGCAAGGTTGTAGAGAAGGCTAAAGGAAGTGCCATTAAAACAATATTGTTGTCCGGGTGGAAATCGGTAAAAATTGGGGAGAATGGTTCCCCCGGGAGATTTTCGGGAGGGGCACTGAACTTCAGGAGTCTCGGTAGGGTTGGCAAGTAGGAGGATTAGCGGTGTTAGAGCGGCATCGCCGCTGTATAATACAGGCAGGCCAGCTCTAATGTTTAATTTGATATTGCCTCAAGGGCCAAATGAAATTACACGGCGGGCCAAATGTGGCCCGCGGGCCAGAGTTTGACACCCATGCTATAGAGTATCTTATTCACCATTTGATTGGCAGCAGTTAACGGGTTATGTTTAAAAGCTCATACCAGCATTCTTACCTGCTTGGCACTCAGCATCAAGGGTTGGAATTGGGGGTTTAATCACCAAACATTATTCCCTGCCGCTGCTGCTCACTGCTCCCCTCACCTCCCAGGGGGTGAACAAGGGGATGGGTCAAATGCAGAGGACAAATTTCACCACACCTAGTGTGTGTGTGACAATCATTGGTACTTTAACTTAATGTAGCAGGTACTTTAGCTAGTATAGTAGAAGTTCTCAATATCTGGGCCAATCAGAAGTCTAGATTACGACTCGGAGGCAGTAGGACAGACACAATTAAATACTTTAAGTGATACCGGTGTTATTTAAACATGTACAGTGAAACAACTAGTGGACAGACATTAATAGGAATGGCCATTCAAAACAAAAGAGAAAAACAGAAAGGAATTTCAACAAAAAACAAAAATAATTCTATGGGGCGGAATAGCTCGGTTGGTAGAGTGCCCGTGCCAGCAACCTGAGGGTTCCAGGTTCGATCCCCGCTCCGCCATCCTAGTCACTGCCGTTGTGTCCTTGGGCAAGACACTTTACCCGCCTGCTTCCAGTGTCACCCACACTGGTTTAAATGTAACTTAGATATTGGGTTTTCACTATGAAAAGCGCTTTGAGTCACTTGAGAAAAGCGCTTTATAAATATAATTCACTTCACAAACAATGTTGGTTTAGTTCAGGTGATTCATAAAAAGTAATATCAAAAGTTCTTCAAGTTTATAGGAGCCATATGAGACTGATCGCAGTCCATATGTGGATTCGCAGTTCATACGGCCACACGGGTTGGCGTTGTGGATATGCCAGTTTGTAGTGAAAGTTCAGTTTATGGGCAGGTTGTACTGTAGCATAAAAAATGTAGATGGCCTTAAAACGCCACAATATTCAGTCACCATATTTAAGTACCCAAAATAAAGACTCGACAAAAATATAAATTCAATCGGATCAGAAACATTGCAGGAAACGGGATTAAAACCCGATGCAAACTGCCCATAGAAAATACATAGGTACGGCTAGTAGATACAATTAGCAAACACATTCACTTACCAACATCGGCATTGATTGATTGATTGATACTTTTATTAGTAGATTGCACAGTACAGTACATATTCCGTACAATTGACCACTAAATGGTAACACCCGAATAAGTTTTTCAACTTGTTTAAGTCGGGGTCCACGTTAATCAATTCACTCTTTCGTCGCAACTCGGCCCTGATGGTCGGCACCTATAATAGAATAGAATAGAATGAACTTTATTGTCATTATATTTGCATATAACGAGATTAAAGACCCCAATTTAAGGTGCGGTAGTTGGAACAAATATGGGGTGGAATAAATGACATAAGAGGTAAAAAGGAAAAACTAACAATTGAAATAAACAGACTACTATCCAATAAAAATAATAAGCAATCCTGTACAATATACAAAACACTAGAGAAGTACAAAATACAAAATACTGTACAATACACAGAACAAGACAAGAGTACCGAAGTAATTAATAACAATCAGTGTCGGACGTGTTGCACTCTATAAGTTTACAATTAGTTGTAAAATGTCGGACAGTTGTTTTTTACGATATGCAGGCAAACGACAACTTTAAAACATACCGGCTTCAGATGTCCCAAGCCTAACCGAGTACTGCAAGAATGATCTCTAGGATCACTAGCGCCCTCTACCACCAGGAGGCCGGAGAACAGGTGCCTCACATAGTGGGTCTTCGGAGCTGTTTTATGATTGCCCAGCACAAAAAATATGTTACTGTTGTTGACAAAATACACTGTACATTATATACCTCAGCTAACTAAACTATGGAAATGTATAATATAATTCATATAACAATACGGTCTCACTGCACAGCAGGCCAGCAGTTAACTGAGTCATTGCGCAATCCATGGTGAGGCTCAGCAGGCTCGGACTCACCGCAAGTCTCTGCTCAGTATTTGAACGGCAAATGTGAAAATTCAGCGTTTTTGAATAAAAATAATGTAAAAATGGTGAAGTTAAATGGAAGATAACTTTATTGTATAATCACTGGATACATATAACAATTTAATTTTTTTTTTCTTTTTACATTTTGCCTCACCTGCCTGCCCTGACTGCACGTCATTGGTTGCAAGGCAGACTTTACCATGCTAAAATCAAAGCAGCCAGAAACCGAGAGTTTGACAGCAAAAAGGGCACTAAAATGTTGCTTTTATAAGTTTTAATGTCTCAATAGAATCACTGCTCTATATCAAATACAAAACACCTCAAAATACAACCCTGAATCTTAAGATATAGTAGAGAGTCGTCATGTGACTTTAATATCATGTTAGTCACTTTCCTCTCATTGAATGAAACCTCTCTCTAGTCTCTCTGGTGTCAAAGTTGCTGTTGTCATGGAAACAATGACTGTGATTGGGCTCCATCTCCTGCTTTCATGCGTAATATATATATATATATATATATATATATATATATATATATATATATATATATATATATATATATATAAAGCAACAGGAAATGTCAGCTGCACCGTCAGAGCGAGGTTAGGGAGTCTGTCAAATATGGCAGGTAAACTTTTTAATTTCCCTAGTTCAAAATTGTACTCTGGTACTGCATTTGTACCATCTAAATGTAACACTGGCAAAAATATTCCCAGGAAGATAAATAATTGGATAAGAATGAAAAAGAGAAAGGCGGGAAAAAAATGGATGGATGGAAATATTATTTGTAATCTACTTTCATTTCTCAGTGTTTTCAAGCTTGCACAACAATTTTGTGTGAAATGGCGCCCTCGAGTGGTTATCTTTGGTTATGTCAACACTCGCCTTAGTGTCTGATCCCCTTATATTTTACATTTGCTCCTTTTTTTTAATCATTTTTACATCTTGATGTTTCCACAAAATGTTGCGATTCTAATTAAAATATAGGCATCAATTTTTAACGTGAACAATATTTCACCATTTGTAGTAAACCAATTACATTATCAATGTTGTCATTTTGAATCCCCAAAATGTATGAGTTATTCACCCCCCAAAAAATTAAACAAAATAAATGTTTTTTTTCCCTTGCACCTGTATTTCTTTTTCGTTATCGTGCTTTGAACCTTATTTCTTTTTCGTTATCGTGCCTTGAACCCTTTTTTTTTTTACTCTTTAGGACCACCATACACAAAAAATGAGTGAAAACGACCACAAAAGTAGAGTTTTTATTTAAAAACATTTGCCTTAATGTCACAAATCGTGCAGTTTATTCCATCATCATGTGTGATGATAACCATAGAAGAACAAATCAATTATTGTGACAAAGGGAATAATACAGCTCAGTAATTAAACATTACTTACATTAATTTAAATGCCAATAGCATAATGGCATGCTTGCCATTGTTTTATTTTTTTATTACATATTCGGCATCTTCAAATGAGTGACGAGGGTTGTTTTTTTTCACTGTTTAAATGTTAATTAACACATTAATCAACACACACCAACATTTTTTTTCTTTAAATCATGACCCCCAGGCTCCATTGGAGTTTGGTGTGATTTTCATTTATCGCATCGGTTACAGCAGTTGTTCTCAAAAATGTTTTCCCCCAAATACCACCTCAGAAAAAACTTGGCTCTCCAAGTACCACCATAATGACCAACATTAAAATATAGTGACGTAGTAGGCCTAAACATTCATTAAAAACAAGGTAGAGGTTTTACTCAAGAAGTATATTTAATATTTTTGGCCAATGCAACATACACACAATGCACAAACATCATCAACAATGACAGTACTGTATTTTCCGGACTATAAAGCACACTTAAAATCATTTTATTTTCTCATAAATTCTCATAATCCATTTATCCATCCATTTTCTACCGCTTATTCCCTTTTGGGGTCGCGGGGGGCGCTGGCGCCTATCTCATAATGTAAGGAATAATTCTGGTTGTGCTTACCGACCTCCGAACCACTTTTTTTGGTACATGGTGTAATGTCAAGTGTGACCAGTAGATGTCAGTCACACATAAGAGATGGACTCCAATATGACGCTCCCTGTTCATAGAAGTCTCATTGAGAAGATAGAAACAGGGGTGTCAAACACATTTTAGCTCAGGGGCCGCATGGAGGAAAACCCATTCCCATGTGGGCCGGACTGGTAAACTCATGCGATGATAACTTAAAAATAAAGACAACTTCAGCTTATTTTCTTCGTTTTACTTTGGCCTAAAATAGAACAAGCACATTGTGAAAAAGTACAAATCCAAAATAATGTTCTTGACAAAACATTTCATTTTAGTTGAAAATTCTGAGGCAAAAACAGGCGCAGTTTTAAAAGCACCATAAAGAAGACAATGACCTTAGACCAGGGGTGTCCAAACCTTTTCCACAGAGGGCCGCACACGGAAAAATTTAAGCATGCGGGGCCATTTTGACATTTTTCATTTTTTAAACCAAAATATAATATAATATATGGATTTTTTTTTTATCCTTAGGGCTCCTGGGGGGCATAGAGGGTCTCAGTCACTAAAATTTTAAAAATAAGTCAAATTATTATCATGATTTTTTATTTAATGCTTACAGTAAGTCTCTATATAAACTTGAGGTTGATATAAAGTAAAACAAAAGGTTTTATGCCTTTTCTGTCAAAGAAAACTTTGTTTTTTATAGTAAAACTGAAATAGGCAGTATTTAGATGGATAGATACAGTAGATAGATGGATAGTACTTTATTGAGTCCTTCAGGAGTGTTCATTTATTCAGCAATTAAAGCCCTCAAAGATCAATGATGCAGGACACCATTAATTATTTAGTATTTTTGAGTAATCACAGTGAAAAGTTAAATAAAATCCTACTAAATATGGTATATTTGAGATCCGAAATGTTCCCCACTCATAAAGTGATGCATTTTTATTAGTTTTTTTAACTTAAAATTTCAAGATCAACCTCCGATATATCTGTCGATTTTAAGTTTGAACTATTATTTTGTTTGTTTTATGCTTTTGTCAAAGCTTTGATCTTTTTATATGGCAACCACACTACATATGCAATATTTTTTCCACATAAAACATTTTAAAGTGATCATTTTTAAGTAATAATTCATTATAACATAGATTTTTTTTGTCCTTGTTTTTTTGAGCAATGGAAAAAAATAAAAAATAATGACGAAAGGAAAAAAAAAACTGCCTTCATGGCAGTCTTGTGTCAACATTGCCACTTTTTCTCATTAGATTTCACGTCATTCCACTTTTTAAAGCATGATGTTTCCACCCCCATGCTTCACAGTTCTTGGGATGCAACTCAGTATTCTTCTTCCTCCAAACACAATGAGTTGAGTTTATACCAAAATGGATACATGGATGATACAGCAGAGGATTGGGAGAATGTCATGTGGTCAGATGAAACCAAAATAGAACTTTTTGGTTTAGATTCAAACTCTGTTTGGAGGAAGAAGAATACTGAGTTGCATCCCAAGAACACCATACCTACTGTGAAGCATGGGGGTGGAAACATCATTCTTTGGGGCTGTTTTTCTGATAAGGGGACAGGACGATTGGTCCGTGTTAAGGAAAGAATGAATGGGGCCATGTATCGTGAGATTTTGAGCCAAAACCTTTTTGTGAGATTTCAATGGTTGACCAAATACTTATTTTCCACCATCATTTACAAATAAATTGTTTAAAATTCCTACAATGTGAATTCCTGGATTTTATTTTCACATTCTGTCTCTCACAGTTGAAGTGTACCTATGATGAAAATTACAGACCTCTGTCATCATTTTAAATGGGAGAACTTGCTCAATCGGTGGCTGACTAAATACTTTTTTGCCCCACTGTATGTTATGTAGACCACAAAGAACTATTTTAAATGTGGACAAAACTTCATAATATGACCTTTTTATAAATCCAGTGTGTCGAAAAATAGGGTACATACATTATATTGCCAAAAGTACCCATCCAAATAATTTTGATTAGGGCACAAAAAACAAGCACTTAGGCATGGAAACTGTTTCTACAAACATTTGCGAAAGAATGGGCCACTCTCAGGAGCTCAGTGATTTCCAACGTGGAACAGTCATAGGATTGTCACCTGTGTAACAAATCCAGTCGGGAAATTTTCTAGCTCCTAAATATTCTGCGTTTGGTGGTTGCCAGGAGAACCGTACATTTCGGACTGCATTGGGCCGGATGTGAAATTTGGTGGAGGAGGAATTATGGTGTGGGGTTGTGTTTAAGGAGTTGGGCTGGGCCCCTTAGTTCCAGTGAAAGAAACTTTGTATGCTCCAGGATACCAAAACACTTTGGGCAACTCCATGCTCCTAACCTTGTGGGAACAATTTGGAGCGGGCCCCTTCCTCTTCCAACATGACAGTGCACCAGTAACAAAAAGCAAGGTCCATAAAGACATAGACGACAGAGTCTGGTGTGGATGAACTTGACTGTCCTGCACAAAGTCCTGACCTGAACCCGACATTCTTTCTTGGACTCTTGTTTGCTTCACACTACAGTTGACGTCGCTCTTTCCAGCATTGTGGTAACTACCTTCATGTACATTAGCTTCCATGCTATTTCAGTTGTTTGTCCCTAGCTCATGCTAGCGCTTTCTGTTTTGTTTGTTCGTGCCTTCGAGCAAGCGTTTTGGTTCTTAGTCTGTTTTAGTTAGTATAAATAAATTATTGTTCCTACCTCACGCTGTGTCCTTCTTCGCTGCACCCACGAGAGAACAACTGGTCACCACAATGCCACCAAGACGTCACAGGAAAATTCCTATAAACACACTGCGCCACCTTTTGGACAGCCTTCCCAAAAGAGCTGAAGTTGTAATAGCTGCAAAAGGTGGACCGACATCATATTGAACCCTATGGGTGTCAAACATGGACTTGGACGTGGGTTGTTTCTTCGACGCAAAGGATAGTTGGCACGAGCGAGACGTGACTGTGAGTACGTTTTTGATTTATTACTCACAAAAACAAACTGCAAACAAAGGGCGCTCACAAGGAGGTACGAATACTTGGCTACGAAAAACAAAAGACTAGCATAACGGCTACAAACTATAAACATGAACAAAAACACTTGCACTGTGGCATGAATAGCAAAACTTACGTGGCGTGGAAAAAACGAACAGCATGGAATGGCATGAAGGAGTTGAGATATACGTGGGTGAAGTGAAGTTGCCAGGCTGTGGGGTTGTGTTTAAGGAGTTGGGCTAGGCCCCTTAGTTCCAGTGAAAGAAACTTTGAATGCTCCAGGATACCAAAACACTTTGGACAACTCCATGCTCCTAACCTTGTGGGAACAGTTTGGAGCGGGACCCTTCCTCTTCCAACATGACAGTGCACCAGTAACACAAAGCAAGGTCCATAAAGACATAGAAAACAGAGACTGGTGTGGATGAACTTGACTGGCCTGCACAGAGTCCTGACCTGAACCCGATAGAACACCTTTGGGATGAATTAGAATGGAGACTGAGAACCAACATCGACCAACATCAGTGTGTGAGCACTGCATATTCTGGTTTTGGTTCTGTTTGTTATCACATTCTGTCGAGTATCTGTCTTCCTCAGTTCTTTGTGGCACTTCCTGGTTTTGTTCCGTTGTCATAGTTACTCATTTAGTGTCACCTGTCTCTCCCTTGATCACGCGCACCTGCCCTTGATTAGTTATCTCCCTATTTAAGACCGCCTTTGTTTGACATTCTTTCTTGGACTCTTGTTTGCTTCACACTACAGTTGACGTCGCTCTTTCCAGCATTGTGGTAACTACCTTCATGTACATTAGCTTCCATGCTATTTCAGTTGTTTGTCCCTAGCTCATGCTAGCGCTTTCTGTTTTGTTTGTTAGTGCCTTCGGGCAAGCGTTTTTGGTTCTTAGTCTGTTTTAGTTAGTATACATAAATTATTGTTCCTACCTCACGCTGTGTCCTTCTTCGCTGCACCCACGAGAGAACAACTCGTCACCACAATGCCACCAAGACGTCACAGGAAAATTCCTATAAACACACTGCGCCACCTTGTGGACAGCCTTCCCAAAAGAGCTGAAGTTGTAATAGCTGCAAAAGGTGGACCAACATCATATTGAACCCTATGGGTGTCAAACATGGACTTGGACGTGGGTTGTTTCTTCGACGCAAAGGATAGTTGGCACGAGCGAGACGTGACTGTGAGTACGTTTTTGATTTATTACTCACAAAAACAAACTACAAAAAAAGGCAAACAAAGGGCGCTCACAAGGAGGTACGAATACTTGGCTACGAAAAACAAAAGACTAGCATAAAGGCTACAGACTATAAACATGAACAAAAACACTTGCACTGTGGCATGAATAGCAAAACTTACGTGGCGTGGAAAAAACGAACAGCATGGAATGGCATGAAGGAGTTGAGATATACGTGGGTGAAGTGAAATTGCCAGACTGTGGGGTTGTGTTTAAGGAGTTGGGCTTGGCCCCTTAGTTCCAGTGAAAGGAACTTTGAATGCTCCAGGATACCAAAACACTTTGGACAACCCCATGCTCCCAAACTTGTGGGTACAGTTTGGAGCGGGCCCCTTCCTCTTCCAACATGACAGTGCACCAGCAACACAAAGCAAGGTCCATAAAGACATAGACGACAGAGTCTGGTGTGGATGAACTTGACTGGCTTGCACAGAGTCCTGACCTGAAACCGATAGAACACCTTTGGGATGAATTAGAAGGCAATTAGAAGGGAGACTGTGGCATGAATAGCAAAACTTACGTGGCGTGGAAAAAACGAACAGCATGGAATGGCATGAAGGAGTTGAGATATACGTGGGTGAAGTGAAGTTGCCAGACTGAACACTTGGCAGCTGTGACTTAAATAATAGCTAAGATAAAGATTAACAGGTGTGAGAACCGAGGACCGGGGCGTGACTTGGAGACAAGGTGGAAACTAATGAATAGTCATGGTAACAAAAACAAACCAGGAAGTGTAAAACAGGAACTGAGTGTCCAAAAAACAATACCAAATATGACCAAAACACTACATGATCCATAGGCGTGACAACGGGTTAGGAATGGGCTGGCACTTCAAGTTCATATGTGACTCAAGGCAAGTGGCCAAATACTTTTGGCAATAAAGTGCATTTACAGACTTACCACAGTTTGAGAATCACTGGCTTGCAGAATGTGTGAGTGTAAAAGCTGCGTGGTGTTGGAAATTGTCACAACGGGTTCTAAAAACATGCGTCACACCGACACTTGTGATCGCACACTTCATTTTTAAAAGGCAGCTATTGTTGGTGCTCATTCCTGTGAGGTCTACTTGTTTATGTATATTTTTAGACCATGTGTTACAGTACATTTTTTATGCCTAAATGGACTCTAAAAGGATGTTGTTGATTTGCAGCACGCACGTATGCAATCCCAAGTCACAAAGATTGAACCTGCAAAGGAGACAATGTTTAAGAAAAAAGGGACAATTAGGCCTTTCTTAAGTTGTAATGCTCTCAAGCGAGAGCAGCGTTCATGAATATCAATCAGGAAAAACACACAGCAATGTCAGACGTGAGAAAGATGGCGTATGTGAGGACAATCAAAGGAAGACGGATTGTTTTTTTTCGCTCCGACCCTGGTGGGAGCATTGAGATTAACGATGTTTTCATTAGTCTGCACAAACAAGGATTGGACTTTCGAAGAAAATAATTGTG
The DNA here is from genome assembly GCF_033978795.1 of Nerophis ophidion. Classification (NCBI taxonomy): domain Eukaryota; kingdom Metazoa; phylum Chordata; class Actinopteri; order Syngnathiformes; family Syngnathidae; genus Nerophis; species Nerophis ophidion. Next base: position 69,492,165 of record NC_084613.1, on the reverse strand, counting down.
TTCCTTTGACAGCAAACTAATAAATTGAACTTTTAATGAAAAGTAATCTCGCCGCCATTCTTTGGAATGAATTGGATTCATGACATTGGATGACAGTGTTGTAAATAATTATTTATTTGATAAAAAAAAGGAGATTAAAATAACAAGAAAAGCACTTGGAGAGTGCAGACCTGTGCCAGGCCTTACCTCCAATAGTGAAAATAATCCAGACGGTGATCCGGATCAGCCCCAAAATAAGTAAATTACTCCTCATCCCGTTTCCGATATGTCTCCAAACACAGAGTGGAGCTGCTCACATAAGTTCATAATAATCACCTCCATATTGGAAAATAAATGGAATTTTTTACAAACCCTGTTTCCATATGAATTGCGAAATTGTGTTAGATGTAAATATAAACGGAATACAATGATTTGCAAATCATTTTCAACCCATATTCAGTTGAATATGCTACAAAGACAACATATTTGATGTTCAAAGTGATAAAAACATTTTTTTTGCTAATCATTACTTTACAATTGAATGCCAGCAACACGTGACAAAGAAGTTGGGAAAGGTGGCAATAAATACTGATAAAGTTGAGGAATGCTCATCAAACACTTATTTGGAACATCCCACAGGTGTGCGGGCTAATTGGAAACAGGTGGGTGCCATGATTGGGTATAAAAACAGCTTCCCAAAAAAATGCTCAGTCTTTCACAAGAAAGGATGGGGCGAGGTACACCCATTTGTCCACAACTGCGTGAGCAAAGAGTCAAACAGTTTAAGAACAACGTTTCTCAAATTGCAATTGCAAGAAATTTAGAGATTTCAACATCTACGGTCCATAATATCATCAAAAGGTTCAGAGAATCTGGAGAAAACACTCCACATGACCGGAAACCAACATCGAATGACCGTGACCTTTGATCCCTCAGACGGCACTGTATCAAAAACCGACATCAATCTCCAAAGGATATCACCACATGGGCTCAGGAACACTTCACTAAATACAGTTGGTCGCTACATCTGTGAGTGCAATTTAAAGCTCTTCTATGCAATGCGAAAGCCATTTATCAACAACTTTCAGAAACAACGCTGGCTTCTCTGGGCCTGAGGTCATCTAAAATGGACTGATGCAAAGTGGAAAAGTGTTCTGTGGTCTAACGAGTCCACATTGTAAATAGTTTTTTCGGAAATATTCAATATCGTGTCATCCGGACCGAAGGGGAAGCAAACCATCCAGACTGTTATAGACGAAAAGTTCAAAAGCCAGCATCTGTGATGGTATGGGGGGTGCATTAGTGCCCAAGGCATGGGTTACCTACACATCTGTGAAGGCACCATTAATGCTGAAAGGTACATACATGTTTTGGAACAACATATGCTGCCATCCAAGCGCCGTCTTTTTCATGGACGCCCCTGCTTATTTCAGCAAGACAATGCCAAGCCACTTCCAGCACGTGTTACAACAGCGTGGCTACGTAAAAAATGAGTGCGGGTACTTTCCTGGCCCGCCTGCAGTCCAGACCTGTCTCCCATAGAAAATGTGTGGTGCATTATGAAGCGTAAAATACGACAGCGGAGACCCCGGACTGTTGAACGACTGAAGCTCTACATAAAACAAGAATGGGAAAGAATTCCACTTTCAAAGCTTCAACAATTGGTTTCCTCATATCTTGAAGAGGTTCATTTAGCCTGCTGATGTGTATTTATAAATGGATGATTTATATAGACTAGACAATATAAATCATCCATCCATTTTCTACCGCTTATTCCCTTTCGGGGTCGCGGGGGGCGCTGGCGCCTATCTCAGCTACAATCGGGCGGAAGGCGGGGTACACCCTGGACAAGTCGCCACCTCATCGCAGGGCCAACACAGATAGACAGACAACATTCACACTCACATTCACACACTAGGGCCAATTTAGTGTTGCCAATCAACCTATCCCCAGGTGCATGTCTTTGGAGGTGGGAGGAAGCCGGAGTACCCGGAGGGAACCCACGCATTCACGGGGAGAACATGCAAACTCCACACAGAAAGATCCCGAGCCTGGATTTGAACCCAGGACTGCAGGACCTTCGTATTGTGAGGCAGACGCACTAACCCCTCTGCCACCGTGAAGCCCTATATAAATCAACCATTTATAAATTACTTTCCTCAGTTCCCAAACGTTTATTGAGTGTTGTTAAAAGAAAAGGTGATGTAACACAGTGGTGAACATGCCCTTTCCCAACTATTGCGGCACATGTTGCAGCCATGAAAATCTAAGATAATATTATTTGCAAAAAAAAAAGTTTATGAGTTTGGACATCAAATATCTTGTCTTTGTAGCGCATTCAATTGAATATGGGTTGAAAAGGATTTGCAAATCATTGTATTCCGTTTATATTTACATTTAACACATTTTCCCAACTCATATGGAAACGGGGTTTGTAGTACGGCACAATTAAAAAATATAAAAATGAATAATTTAGATTTTTTGCATAAAAATGCATAAAAGTGCGAACATAACGAGTGAAGGAAGACATGTGACTTTTAGACTGTCAAACAAATTCTCGAATCAAGGTGCCACACATTCGAAAAATATGCAATAATTTACTTTAAAATGATTTGGATTTGTGCAAACACACTCAGACCTTTTGTCTACATCATGCTTTTAAAGGGGAACTGTATTTGTTGGGGGAATGTTGCCTTTCATTCACAATCCTTATGTAAGACAAAAACATGTTTTTTTAATGAATTCGAATTAGTGAATCCATTTTAGCACAATGCAGCCTATGCGAGTCGCTCTATTCTGACTATAGAGCCTTTAAAATCCATCCTAACACCTCCTAAGTTTTTATATACATGATGTAAGTAATAATGTAATGTAGTATCAAGCACGCATTGAATATTTACGTATTTTGATCATTTATTTAAAAAACGCATCACGACTTTCGCTTCTTTTGTTCAATATCACTGATTATTACTCACTGCAGACTTCATTCATTCTCAAAATAATCTTACTTATCTCGTCATATGAAATATGACTTACTCCACCAATTGTCCATACATCCATCCATTTTCTACCGCCTTTTCCCTTTGAGGTCGCAGGGGGCGCTGGTGCCTATCTCAGCTACAATTGGGCTGAAGGCAATGCACACCCTGGACAAGTCGCCACCTCATCGCAGGGCACTCCACCAATTATCATTATTATTATTATTTATTCCTCCCACTTCCAAAGACATGCACCTGGGGATAGGTTGATTGGCAACACTAAATTGGCCCTAGTGTGTGAATGTGAGTGTGAATGTTGTTTGTCCATCTGTGTTGGCCCTGCGATGAGATGGCGACTTGTCCAGGGTGTACCCCGCCTTCCGCCCGATTGTAGCTGAGATAGGCGCCGGCACCCCCCGCGACCCCAAAAGGGAATAAGCGGTAGAAAATGGATGGATGGATTATTATTTATTTATTTATTTATTTTAAATGTGATTACTTATGGAGTATATTGTGAATAAATTGAGAACAGGAAGTGGACAAAAAGTTTTAGCAACTGTTATGTAAAAGAAAAGCGGTAGGATTAAATAAGCTCTTCTTCTTCCTACTCCTTTTCAAACATGTTGAAAAGAAAAACTGGAAATTGTGATGTATCATGTTGTACGCTTGCATGTTCTGAATAAACTCAAACTCAACTCAACTTAATGAGAGCCAACAGACATAATAACACATCACTTACTGTCATTAGGATACGGACTGATCAAATTTTGTTTTATTCCTGTTTAGACTCATAATCCTCACAAAGAAAATAAGGGTAGAACCAAGCGTCTTTTCGTGTCATTCTCGTCATTTCCGGGTCTAAATTGGCTGTCTAAGTGAACCAAATTGTTGGATTGCATCCTCATCCTTCTACTATCAGGGTGAGAGGCATAGTATATACCTCTCACCCTGATAGTGACTATTATTAAACTATTATTATCCGCTGTGTCCTTGAGCAAGACACTTCACCCTTGCTCCTTATGGGTCGTGGTTAACGCCTTGAATGGCAGCTCCTGCTATCAGTGTGTGAATGCATGTGTGAATGTGGAAATAGTGTCAAAGCGCTTTGAGTACCTTGAAGGTAGAAAAGCGCTATACAAGTATAACCCCTTTCAGGCAAAACTGGACAATCATGCATTACATACCCTACATTACTTTTTTGCACGATATTAATTTATATGATTATGTGCTGTCAACTTTGTATTTTTTTTTATGATCTAGAACTGTGGTTCTCAAATGGGGGTATGCGTACCCCTGGGGGTACTTGAAGGTATGCCAAGGGGTACGTGAGATTTTTTTTAAATATTCTAAAAATAGCAACAATTCAAAAATCTTTTATAAATATATTTAGTGAATAATACTTCAACGAAATATGAATGTGAGTTAATAAACTGTGAAAAGAAATACAACAATGCAATATTCAGTGTTGATTTTCCATAAATATCGATGTTAAAGATTTCTTTTTTTGTGAAGAAATGTTTAGAATTAAGTTCATGAATCCAGATGGATCTCTATTACAATCCCCAAAGAGGGCACTTTAAGTTGATGATTACTTCTATGAGTAGAATAGAAATCATTGTTTATAATTGAATCACTTGTTTATTTTTCGACATGTTTTTAGTTATTTTTATATGGCTTTTTTCCAAATAGTTCAACAAAGACCACTACAAATTTGATAAATCAGAAACTGATGACATAGTGCTGTATTTTACTTCTTTATCTCTTTTTTCCAACCAAAAATGCTTTGCTCTGATTAGGGGAGACTTGAATTTAAAAAATGTTTACAGGGGGTACATCACTGAAAAAAGGTTGAGAACCACTGATCTAGAATAAACCTACAGAAAGTAAGGAAGCGAGGAAGCAGCAGACCACTTCATGATGTAAACATAGGAACACATGGTAGTAATCACGAAGCCACTATAAATAGTTTGTCTGCGTTAGCGTTTATAATAACAATTTGACTAGTACTCGGTTATTATTCAAGTCACAAAATGTAAATGGAGTATTGTTGGTGCTTTTTGGATGGTTATTTATTGGGGTTTAGGGGTGGAATAGAAGAGCTCCCATTGGCTCCATTGTAATTTGACTTTTATTTACATTTATTAACAAGTTGGAAAAAATCCATCCATCGTCATGTCTTTCATAGTGATTGCGAACGATGGGCAACATTTCTCAAAAAGTGAAGAAATAATTAATAAAAACTATGCAGTGTTTATTATGTAACGTGGATTGAACTTTCACAGTATCATGTTAGACCCACTTGACATCCATTGCTTTCGGCCCCCTAGAGGGGGGGGTTGCCCACATCTGAGGTCCTCTCCAAGGTTTCTCATAGTCAGCATTGTCACTGGCGTCCCACTGGATGTGAATTCTCCCTGCCCACTGGGTGTGAGTTTTCCTTGCCCTTTTGTGGGTTCTTCCGAGGATGTTGTAGTCGTAATGATTTGTGCAGTCCTTTGAGACATTTGTGATTTGGGGCTGTATAAATAAACATTGATTGATTGATTGGAACGTAATCACCCTCCCTGTTATGATCCGCCGCCCGGATCGATGTTATTTTGGTTTTTGAGTCCTTTTGTGTTTTTTGATTATTTTTGGACTCTTCCTGCTCCGAGTTTTGCTCTTCCTGATTTATCTGGTTACCATGGTTTCATGTTAGTTCCACCTGCTACTCGCTGTTGACACACACCTGTTATTCTTGATTACTACCAGTATTTAAGCCTGCCTTCTACCTCAGTTCATCATTGATCCTTTGTTTGCGGTAAACAACTTTCACGAGGTGTCTTCCTATGTCTTGTTCCATGCTAAGTTTTAGATTAGCTTCCCGTGCTCTCGGCACGTAATTTTTGGACTCTGTTTTCCGTGCTAAGTTTTAGCTTAGCTACCCGTGCGTCGGCACGCGTTTTCTTTTGCCCGTTTTTGTACCAGTGTTATTTCATTTTTGTATATTAAATCAAGCTCTTACCTGCTATACCTGTCCCGTCTGGTCCATTTGCATCTTGGGGTGACAACTCGCGCATCATTATGTGTGCCCCCTCGTGACACTCCCACTTCCAAAGACATGCACCAGGGGATAGGTTGATTGGCAACACTAAATTGGCCCTAGTGTGTGAATGTGAGTGTGAATGTTGTCTGACTATCTGTGTTGGCCCTGCGATGAGGTGGCGACTTGTCCAGGGTGTACCCCGCCTTCCGCCCGATTGAAGCTGGGATAGGTACCAGCGCCCCCCACCACCCCAAAGGGAATAAGTGGTAGAAAATGGATGGATGGATATAATAATAATGAAAGTAACCATTTAAAAGGATATAAACATTTATTTCACATTTCTGTAGAATTTTTTATCATCATACTGTAATTGGAAGGGAAATACCTCTATCCTAAATAAATTAACAAACAAAAAAATTAAATTGACACATTTCTGTAAGCAACAATTTCACTCAAATAAATATTAAACATTTCAAAGTGCATTATTTTGTTGAAAAAACTGGGTTAGGATTGTCTTTTTAAAAATAATTACCATCATGTGATCACGGCATTCTCGCTTTTTCGTCTATGTTGATGGGCTCATATTGCAATTTGATTGGAAGCTGAAATATTTTACAAGGGGACATTGGGCTCTTCAATCATATTTTGTTCTCTTAAAGGCCTACTGAAACCCAATACTACCGACCACGCAGTCTGATAGTTTATATATCTATGATGAAATCTTAACATTGCAACACATGCCAATACGGCCTTTTTAGTTTACTAAATTTACAATTTTAAATTTCCCGCAGAGTTTCTTGTTGAAAATGTCGCGGAATGATGACGTGTATGATGACGGGTGCGCGTGACGTCTCTGGTTGGAGGGGACACATTAGCCCAGCACCCATCTGCAGCTAAAAGTCGTCTCTTTTCATCGCATAATTACACAGTAATTTGGACATCTGTTTTGCTGAATCTTTTGCAATTTGTTCAATTAATAATGGAGATGAGGTGGTTCGGGCATCTGGTCAGGATGCCACCCGAACGCCTCCCTAGGGATGTGTTTAGGGCACGTCCAGCTGGTAGGAGGCCACGGGGAAGACCCAGGACACGTTGGAAAGACTATGTCTCCCGGCTGGCCTGGGAACGCCTCGGGATCCCCCGGGAAGAGCTAGACGAAGTGGCTGGAGATAGGGAAGTCTGGGCTTCCCTGCTTAGGCTGCTGCCCCCGCGACCCGACCTCGGATAAGCGGAAGATGATGGATGGATGGATGGACTATAAAGAAGAATGCTGTTGGTGGAAAGCGGGGGATTGCAGCTGCCTTTAGCAACCGAGACACAGCCGGTGTTTCTTTGTTTGTTGTGAAGCTTTAACACAGAGCGGTCAAGCGAACATGTTTTGTACGTCAACCAGCAAGTTTTTGAATAAGAAAATTATGATATTAAGTCGGCTCTTACCGGAGACTTCAGTGGATTATGGAACTTCCTCCTGCAGCTCAAAAAGGCAGCTGTGATCTTGGCTCCTCCATTGACATCTCTGAGAGACACCGACTTTCACCGCAGCCATCCGACTTTGAGGTATGACTTTACAATCTCACTAAAACACTATTAAAACAATAAGCAGATAAGGGATCTTCCAGAATTATCCCAGTAAATGTGTGTAATTACATCTGAAACGGTCCCACTGGCGCCGCCTGGAGTCGTCGTTTTTTTTTTTTTTTTGTGTGCTTCACTCTAACTTTTCTTATCCACAAATATTTCATCTTCGCTCAAATTAATGGGGAAATTGTCGCTTTCTCGGTACGAATAGCTCTTGCTGTTGGAGGTTCACATTATAAACAATGTGAGGATGTGAGGAGCCCTCACACCAGTGACGTCACGCGCACATCGTCTGCTACTTCCGGTAAAGGCAAGGCTTTTTTATTAGCGACCAAAAGTTGCGAACTTTATCGTCGATGTTCTCAGCAAAAATATGGCAATATCGCGAAATGATCAAGTATGACACATAGAATGGACCTGCTATCCCCGTTTGAATAATAAAATCTCATTTCAGTAGGCCTTTAATGTTTGTTACATTGCAACACTTCTCACGAGTTAGTCATAGGGCTCTCTCTGTGTTCTTCCTGTGCGTGTAAAGCTGGCTGTCTTGCTCTATGCCCACCGAGACAAAGATTGTGAATGACTGAAAAGAGGTCTCTCAGTGTGTTCAGTTAATTCTACAGTTCATCATCAATGTGCGGCCGTAGCCGAGAGACCTTGCACAGCCCTCCGCCAGCAGACGGGGTCACCCCTGGCAGAGCCCAGCTCTGAAACAAAGATCCCAGTGTCCATCGCAATTACTTCGTTGTAGGTGAGGCGATGCCTGGTAGATTGTTTCCAAAGGATGAGTTATGATATCATCGCCATCTTGGCACGGAAGCAGTGACCGGCAAACTGTGCGTGATGTTGGCTCAGACGGTTGTTTGCTCGAGGTAGGTTGCCGTATATTTGGTCCAAGGTGGGATGGACTGTCACGACAAGCCTTGAACCCTTCGAAGCAGGTTGGTATAGCAACCGTCAAGGCGTTTGTGAAGGTGCACATTGAGGGTCCAGGGCTGGGAGCCATACATGAGGATGGATTTGAAGGTAGACTTGAAGAGGTCTGGCTTGAGTGAATTGGGAAGCTTGAGTGCCATATGTTGTCCATGTTATTACATGCTTTCCAGGCTTGGGCTTTCCTGATATGGAAGTCATTACAGGAATCCATGATCCAGGAACCAAATGATGAGAATCAGGTGTCTTAATCACTTGATCATGGAGACTATTTCTATAAACATTTGTGAAAGAATGGGCTGTTCTCAGGAGCTCAGTGATTTCCAACGTGGAACTGTCATAGGATGTCACCCGTGTAACAAATCCAGTCGTGAAATTTCCTGGTTTTCTGGGTTTGCCAAGAGATCGGTACATTCCGGACTGCATTGGGCCGAATGTGAAATTTGGTAGAGGAGGAATTATTGTGCGGGGTTGTGTTTCAGGAGTTGGGCTTGGCCCTTTAGAGCCATTGAAAGGAACTTTGAATGCTCCAGGACACCAAAACATTTTGGACAATTCCATGTTCCAAACCTTGTGGGAACAGTTTGGAGCGGGACCTTTCCTCTTCCAACATGATTGTGCACCAGTGCACAAAGCAAGGTCCATAAAGACATGGATGACACAGTCTGGTGTGGATGAATTGGACTGGCCTGCACAGAGTCCTGACCTGAACCCAGTAGAACACCCTTGGGATCCATGGAATCCATGATACAGGTACCGAGGTACTTAAAATCACACCTCCAGATTTGGAGGACAGTTGTCCAGCAGTTTCGGTTGAGACAAATTCTGTCTTCAAGGAGTTGCAGTGGAGACCAACGCAGTTAGCAGCATCCTCTAGAGCAGTGGTCCCCAACCTTTTAGTAACCGTGGACCGGTAAACGGCTGACAATTTTACCACAGACGGGGTGGGGATGATGGGCGATGGGGTGGTGGGCGTTGATTGTTATAAAATAATAATAAACATTAATCCACTGTGTACTCAGCCCATTACACACATAAAAAAATCACATGGGAAAATATATAAATAACAAGAACCAGCAATTCCACACTACTTTGTTTATTAATGTTGTTTTTCAACTGCTGAAATAAAGTTGCCCGTTAGAACCGTCAAATAAGCCTCCTCCATGTGTGTGTGTCAGAGACTCTCAAGCTCCCCTCCCCTCTCCTTCACCTCCCTCTATTGGTGACCACTGTAACGCTCTCTGATTTTTGTTGCTATGGTAACGTTTACATGCCTTCAAAATAAGATGCAGATAAACATTAAAAACGAATATAAAGTGCATGAGAAGTTAAACCCACCGTAACGCTAAATCAATGGGAGCCCTGAGCTTGTTTCTCTGCAACAAGACGGTCCTGACTCAGGGTGATGGGGGACAAACACACCCCAAGTGTGTTGCTTATGTCCAGTCGCCGCCGTTTTTTTGTTTTGGCGGCTGTCACTGCAGAAAATCCCGCTTCACACCGAAAGGGTGTCGGAAATGGCAACAGGGTTTTCAGTGCTCTGGTGGCGATCTCGTGGTATTCTGCCAAGACTTTAATCCAGAACATTGTTGTCTCAAACACATGTTTAAGCGTACTTGCCCACATTGAGACCTCCGAATTTGAGGGGGCAGGGGTGGACTGGGGTGGTTGAGGTGGGTGGGCTTGGGGGCGGGGTTTTGTGGTAGCTGGGAGTATATTGTAGCATCCCGGAAGAGTTGGTGCTGCAAGGTGTTCTGGGTATTTGTTCTATTGTGTTTATGTTGTGTTACGGTGCATATGTTCTCCCAAAATGTGTTTGTCATTCTTGTTTTGTGTGGATTCACAGTGTGGCGCATATTTTTTTAACAGTGTTAAAGTCGTTTATCCGGCCACTCTGTGTGACCTGTATGGCTGTTGATCAACTATGCCTTGCATTGACTTGTGTGTGTGTTAAAGACGTATATATTTTGAGAATGGGCCGGCACGCTGTCTATATGGAGGGAAAGCGCATGTGATGACAGGTTGTAGAAGACGCTATAGGCAGTGCCTTAAGGCAGGCCCCCAATATTGTTGTCTGGACGGAAATCGAGAGAAATTTTGGAGAAAGGTTGCCTTGGGAGATTTTCGGGAGGGGCACTGAAATTCAGGAGTCTCCCGGGAAAATCGGGAGGATTGGCAAGTATGCGTTTAAGTCTTTTGCAATCTCGAGCAGTTCATCTTCTTGCACAGACATGCTGGATTCACCTGCTTTGTCAACAAATGGGTCGTGAATCCATTCCTTGGCAGTTTGTGGGTCTTTGAAGTTGGGAAGTAGCGCTCGAACTCTTTTAAAAGCACAGACAGGTGATCATGGACCAGCTTGGTGAATGAAGGCGCAGGCTCAGTCTCATACAAAATCCCCGCTAATGTTTGAAAACTGTTCGCTGCATAGTATGCTGAGCGGGCTTGGTGTGTGGGAATCCCCTGTTGCGATAAATCCATATTTCAAGTATGGCTCCTGGTATTGTCTATTAAAAGCTTTCTTTTTGTTAGAAGTTGTAGGCTGTTCTTCTCTCATTTCGATGTGCCTTTTCCCCTTCACAAAGAAACTTTCTAAAGTTGTCTGTTTTTTACTCATTTTGCTAGCTGGGTTAAGTTTTGGCGCTCAAGTGACCAAGTTATAACCGAGAGAATCCGGTCATTTTTCAAAATAAAAAAATTGTTTTCAAAACGGGCTTCACGGTGGCAGAGGGGTTAGTGCGTCTGCCTCACAATACGAAGGTCCTGCAGTCCTGGGTTCAAATCCAGGCTCGGGATCTTTCTGTGTGGAGTTTGCATGTTCTCTCCGTGAATGCGTGGGTTCCCTCCGGGTACTCCGGCTTCCTCCCACTTCCAAAGACATGCACCTGGGGATAGGTTGATTGGCAACACTAAATTGGCCCTAGTGTGTGAATGTGAGTGTGAATGTTGTCTGTCTATCTGTGTTGGCCCTGCGATGAGGTGGCGACTTGTCCAGGGTGTACCCCGCCTTCTGCCCAATTGTAGCAGAGATAGGCGCCAGCACCCCCCGCGACCCCAAAAGGGAATAAGCGGTAGAAAATGGATGGATGGATGGATGTTTTCAAAACAAAACATTGTTCAGGCTCAGGTAATAGATAAACGGAAATAACTAATTATTTCTTTTGTGGCTCAGTACCAATCGATCCACGGCCCAAGGGCTGGGCACCACTGCTCTAGAGCATGGAGAAGGGCCTCTGCATCTGCCGTCCAGTTGGATGGTATTGCAATGTCTTCTGCAAAATAAAAAATATGACATGTATTTCGCCGGGTGACTGCGGCTAGTTTGGGGCTTTAGTAGCAGCTCCATGTTGTTGTTAGCATCAAGAGAGACGCGGAGGATGTAATCGAGGACGATGATAAAAAGGAAAGGGGCTAAAGCTGGGGTGCCCATAACGTCAATCGCAAGCTACCGGTCGACCGCAGGTGGGGGTGTCAGTCAATCACCAGCCAGGCTTTTAAAAAAAATAGACCTAAAAATTAGCGATCATCAATCTTCTCCAAGACGTCACTTGATTGACATTCTTGGCACCCGAGGGTCTTGTGAAATGACGCTGGCTGCTGCGAGATCATTATTAAAAAAAATGACCGAAAGGAAGGCGAGAAACACCTTTTATTTCAACAGACTCTCGCGCCGTACCTTCCATCAAAACTCTATAGGCCGACTGCACATTTCCTATCTTCACACTAAAAGCCCTGCTTCATGCTGCCTGCTAGAGATGTGTGGATAGGCAATTATATCATCCGCAACCGCATCACTAAAGTTGTCATCCACCCGCAACTCACCCGAACCAACATTTCATCAAAGCCACACCCGCCCGCCACCCGCCCGTTGTTATGTATCTAATATAGATGATGCAAGGCATTAGTGAGGTTAGAAAGTGTAACTCCCTCCAAATAGCACAGACACAATGGCTTTCTTGAACTGATTTATTTGAAGGCTTACTTTCCCTTCAAATTCACCGTGAAAACTGTAATAAATAAAGCACGTTACAAACGTAAAAATAATAACATGCACAGCATGTGGATCAAACATTTTACCAAGTAAAATACCAACAAATGACAAATACCTCGTTGAAGCAGGGCTTTTATAGCTTCCTTACATCCGTCGACAGACCAAATGAGACACTTCAAAATAAAAGTATGCCCAAATACTGTTTCAAAGAGTGCTGCTCGTTTTTCGTATGTGGGTAACAACATTTAACTATTTATAAATGGTTGATTTCTATAGGCTAGTAAGGTAAAGTGTTGTACCTGACAAGTTTGGGCTACCTTGCTTCTGCAGCCTTCATCAGAGGTGTCACGTGATGTTAGCGTGACGTTGTCTGTGACGTGTTATATGGATTGTACCATCAAGAGTTGTCAGGTACAACACTTTACCTACTAGCCTGTATAAATCAACCATTTATAAATACACGTCAGTAGGCTAAATGAACCTCGTCAACATAACATTTAACTATGTATTATGTAGCGGCTGGCTACGGGGTGTTAGCCAATGACTTTGGCTGGGGGGCGGGACTTCCGGGAGAGATAGGGAAGTGACGTTATCGACAGGAAGTGAGAGTTCGCGTTGTCCCGGGAAAAGCGTTAAAGACATGAGAGCTGTTGTATGGTTGTATTACACCTTGTGCAATAAAGACAAGACAAACGAAGAAGTTTTATGAGCCTACATTCCTGGGATTATTACAATATATATTTCCGAATTGGTTCAACCGCCACCCGCCCAAATCTATTTAAAATCAATTTTTTCGTCATGTCACCCGCCCGACCCGCGGTTTATTCGCGTACTCCGCGATTGTGACCGCAAACCACGCATCTCTACTGCCTGCGCTAACAAAATAAGAGTCTCGGAAAGCTGGCGTGCACAAGTGATTGCTTGTGCACGCCAGCTTTCTGAGACTCTTATTTTGTTAGCGCAGGCAGCATGAAGCAGGGCTTTTATTGTGAAGATAGGAAATGTGCAGTCGGCCTTTAGAGGTTTGACGGAAGGTACGGCGAGAGAGTCTGTTGAAAAAAAAAAGTGTTTCTCGTCTTCCTCTCTGTCATTTTTTCTTAATAATGATCTCGCAGCAGCCAGCGTCATCTCACAAGACCTTCGGGTGCTGTGAATGTCAATCAAGCAAGCTACGGGATTTGCCGCCAATCTTTTTCTTGTAAAGTGTATGGAAGCTGGATAAATGAGATGCCAAAAACCAACCACTTTCATGTGGTATTGTAAAGAAAGGAGGACTTTTTTTCTCCTCCATTCAAAAATGCGGGCGTTATCATCACTACTGTCTTATTCCAATCAATGCAAGTCATCAGAATCAGGTAATACACCAACTTATATTCTTGTCTTCGTGAAAGAAAGACATCTATATGTGTTACACATACTTGTATTATCATTAAAGGGGAACATTATCACAATTTCAAAAGGGTTAAAAACAATAAAAATCAGTTCCCAGTGGCTTGTTGTATTTTTTGAAGTTTTTTATTTTATTTTACCGGTCCCGGAATATCCCTAAAAAAAGCTTTAAAGTGCCTTTTTTTCGCTCTCTGCCAAGACACTGTTCATTTTCCCTGTGACGTCATACAGTGCTGCCAATATAAACAAACAATGGCGAATAGCACAGCAAGATATAGTGACATTAGCTCGGATTCAGACTCGGATTTCAGCGGTTTAAGCCATTCAACAGATTACGCATGTATTGAAACAGATGGTTGGAGTATGAAAGTATTGAAGAATAAACTTAAACTATTGAGCGAATAGCTATTGACGCTATTCATGGCCATAGCATGGCCAAATAGCTGCGTTAGCATCGCCGGTAAAATGTGCAGACCAAACGATCAGGACTTTGGCATCTTGTGACACTGGAGCAACTTAAATCTGTCGATTGGTAAGTGTTTTTTTCGCATTAAATGTGGGTGGAAGTAAATGTAATATAGTTGCAAATGCATCTGCAGGTTATCCATACATCTCTGTGCCATGTCTGCTTTAGCACCGCCGGTAAATAGCATGTTAGCATCGATTAGCGTAGCATGTTAGGATCGATTAGCTGGCAGCCAACATCAACAAAACTCACCTTTGTGATTTCGTTGACTTTATAAGTTGCAAATGCATCTGCAGGTTATCCAAACATCTCTGTGCCATGTCTGCTTTAGCACCCCCGGTAAATAGCATGTTAGCATCGATTAGCCAGCAGTCACGCCGCGACCAAATATGTCTGATTAGCACATAAGTCAACAACATCAACAAAACTCACCTTTGTGATTTAATTGACTTTATCATTGCAAATGCATCTGCAGGTTATCCATACATCTCTGTGCCATGTCTGTCATTGCCGGTAAAATGTGGAGACACTTTGGCACATTCAATGGGGGTCTGGCGGCAGATTTCTTGCCAGTGGTGCAACTTGAATCCCTCCCTGTTAGTGTTGTTACACCCTCCGACAACACACTGACGAGGCATGATATATCCAAGGTTCCAAAAAATAGTCGAAATAACAGAGCTGAGACCCGGTGTTTGCAATGTGTTGAAAATGAAAATGGCGGCTGTATTACCTCGGTGACGTCACGTTCTGACGTCATCGCAATAAGACCGATAAACAGAAAGGCGTGTAATTCACCAAAATTCACCCATTTAGAGGTCGGAAATCGGTTAAAAAAATATATGGTCTTTTTTCTACAACATCAAGGTATATATTGACGCTTACATAGGTCTGGTGATAATGTTCCCCTTTAAACACCATTAACGTCTCTTTCATAAATAAATAAATATAAATAATATATATATATATATATATATATATATATATATATATATATATATATATATATATATATATATAAAGGAGGTAGATCCCCTCGATTTGGTCAGTTGAAAAGTAGCTCGCCTGCAGAAAAAGTGTGGGCACCCCTGGGCTTGAGTGTCTCCTTGTAAAACGCCGGCGCTGATTTCAAACGACCCTGTTTCTCCGTCAGGGGTGATAACTCTTGTACTGGTATTGGTGTAAAGAGCCTTAACGACCAGGACAATCTCATCTGGAATACCATAGCGGGGTAGCATGATAAACATGGCCTCTCTGTTGACAGATTTGAAGGCTTTCTTGAAGTCAACGAACAGTATTGAAAGATCTTTCTTTCCGTTCCTCATTTCTTCCACTATCCTCCTGAATGATAGGATTTGCGAAGGAGTAGAATGCTCTCTACCAAAGCCGATTTTACGGTAACTAAACGTGTTCAGTTGCTGAGAGCGATGCGCAATGTGAGACCTTTTTCTCCCCGTTTGAAGCGATAGATAAAGAAACGTGAGGCTCAACCATTCTGACTGGCAAACATGTCTGTCAGTGCTGGTGACGGTGGACAGAAAAAAACAAACAAAGTTTTTTGGTTACGTTATCGCACAATTTAAAACCTCCATGTCGATTTAATGTCAACTAATCATGCAATTCATTGTGTTCAAAGTATTAATATCAAGTAGTAGCAGTATCACTGGAGGATGAGGCTAAACATGTTACACATCGAGAAGAAGCCAGGAGAAGGCATGATAACCGCTAAGCAACCTTGCAAAAAAGTGCTTATTAAAGTTTAAGAAGTTTAGATGAAAGCGCATTACAGCAGAAATTAAGCAGATATTAACAGGTAGATTAATAAGGAGCTAGGCAGAGAATAATATTACAATAACTGTTGATGTGTCAGCATTGTCACAGTCAGTACACAACATGTAAGAGAAGGGTGGATGGATCCATAAATTGGCAGTGGCGATACCAAGGGTAGTGTGTGATCAATACTAGAGTGTTTAGGTCAATATTTTTATTTTATCAAAATAATGTTGTTTTTGTTCATATTTCTAACATTCCCTTGACCCAGGACGAATTTGAGGGCAAAAAGCAAAGGATTTAAAATAGTAGTAGACACCGGTAATAGTTTTTTTGTGTGTGTTTAAATAGTGTTTATTATTGATTTTGTTTCGATCAAACTATTGCATGTAATACAAGAGAAGAAGGAAATTGTTTGAATTTGGAGTTGATCTTGTGAAACTGTCAATAGTACTCACCATGAATAAATGGATTATTTATAGTTAATACATGTGATCGGTATCTGTATTTTATATTGGTCAATCCCACTCATGGATGATCGGTATCAGAATCGGCAGCATAAAACACTGATCGGAGCACCCACACCTAATAGTTTCAAGAAAATTCACTTGAAACATTTTTCAATTACGTTGCCAACGAACGAACGAACGAACGAAACATCAATTTAACAAGCAGGTTGATGAGCGAGGCAGCGAGCTAACAATAAGATCAGAAAAAGTCAAAATTATAAGAGGAAAAGTCATAATTATGAGATAAAAAGTCAAAATTATGAGGTAAAAATTCTAAATTATGTGAAAGAAAGTCAAAATTATAAAAATAAGAGCCGAAATTATGAGATTAAAAGTCATAATTATGAGATGAAATTTAAACATTATGATATAAATGTTGTAACTGTTAGATAGAAGAGTAGAAACATTGAAATAAAAAGTCAAAATTATGTGATAAAAAGTGATAACTTTGAGAGAGTCAAAATTATGACAAAAAAGTCTTAATTATGAGATGAGACAGTCAAAAGTATGACTTCAAAAGTAAAAGTTATGACATAAAAAGTCATAACTGTGACTTAAATAGTCAGAATTATGAGATGAAGTCTAAATTTTTAGGTAAAAAGTCATTTTTATAAGATACAAATTAATTGTGAATTACAAAGTTAAAATGATGAGGTTAAAATTTCTAAATTATGAGATGAAAAGTCACAATCATGAGAGCATCCCTTCCTGAAAGTTCCATGACACTCAAGCCACAACTAACTAACTACAATTAGAATACATGTATAGAAAATAACAATGATTTAAAGGCCTACTGAAACCCACGACTACCGACCAAGCAGTCTGATAGTTTATATATCAATGATGAAATATTAACATTGCAACACATGCCAATACGGCCTTTTTAGTTTACTAAATTACAATTTTAAATTTCCCGCAGAGTTTCTTGTTGAAAACGTCGCGGAATGATTGTGACTTCTCGGGTTGTAACGGACATATTAGCCCAGCACCACTTATGGCTAAAAGTCGTCTCTTTTCATTGCATAATTACACAGTAATTTGGACATCTGTGTTGCTGAATGTTTTGCAATTTGTTCAATTAATAATGGAGACTATAAAGAAGAATGCTGTTGGTGGAAAGCGGTGGATTGCAGCTGCCTTTAGCACCAAAACACAGCCAGTGTTTCTTTGTTTGTTGTGTAGCTTTAACACAGAGCGGTCAAGCGAACATGTTTCTCTACATCAACCAGCAAGTTTTTGGATGGGAAAATTGTGATATTAAGTCGGCTCTTGCCGGAGACTTCAGTGGATTATGCGACGTCCTCCTGCAGCTCAAAAAGGCAGCTGTGATCTTGGCTCCTCCATCGGCTTCTCTGAAAGACACTGGCGTTCACTGCAGCCATCCGACTTTCAGGTATGACTTTGCAATCTCACTAAATTGTTTCTTTTTATTTTTTATTCTTATTGTAATATTTCTCTATTTTGTTTCCATTTACATCCCCATTATTTAGTTTTTCCTTTTTTTTTTAAATTGATCTCAACTCTGTACACTGCTGCTGTAATTTTAATTTTCCTGAAGGAATCAATAAAGTACTATCTATCTAAAACACTATTAAAACAATAAGCAGATAAGGGATCTTCCAGAATTATCCTAGTAAATGTGTCTAATTACATCTGAAATGGTCCCACTGCCGCCGCTTGGAGGCGTCGCTTTTTTTTTTTGTGCTTCACTCCAACTTTCCTCATCCACGGATCTTTCATCCTCGCTCAAATTAATGGGGAAATTGTCGCTTTCTCGGTCCGAATAGCTCTTGCTGCTGGAGGCTCACATTATAAACAATGTGAGGATGTGAGGAGCCCTCACACCGTTGACGTCACACGCAGATCGTCTGCTACTTCCGGAAAAGGCAAGGCTTTTTTATTAGCGACCAAAAGTTGCGAACTTTATCGTCGATGTTCTCTACTAAATCCTTTCAGCAAAAATATGGCAATATCGCGAAATGATCAAGTATGACACATAGAATGCACCTGCTATCCCCGTTTAAATAAGAAAATCTCATTTCAGTAGGCCTTTAAATGTACTGTATCAGTTTTCTTTCTGATGATATATAACATTTACATTTTTAATAGTTTATTCATGATTTGAAGTGCATGAGAAAGCAAAAAGTTTATTAACAAGCAGCAGCAGATGGGACGAGGAACCAAAGTGCTCAGTCAGCATTAATGCGGCTGATGCGTTCATGTCAACAACAGCAGCAGGAGAGCACGTGGAGGCAAATAAAGCTGCTTTATTACTTTATTTGCACAGTGTAATCAGGCCGATCAACGCTGATGTTTTTGAAAGTAATTTTCCCCACAAAGCCTTTCAGCGCCGCCATCCCTGATAAATTAACCGACGCTGGTCATGAACGGCCAGAGGTAGAAAGCAGCACGTTCCCTGTGACTCACACAGCGTCAGATACGCAAAGATTTAGAAGCTTTAGGATTTATTTGATTCGTGTCTTCACCAGTTAAAATTGGACTTTCGACGTGACCCTTTCTGTTTCCATGGCGACGACATATATCAGCGGGTGTGCAGACGCAGAGGGACCAATTATGTCTTTTCGGAGAAAGGCGACATGGCCAATGTAGGGGATTTCATGTCGTGTAATGGTGCAAATTATAAAATATTCCCTAGTATATAATATTATTGAGAACCAAATAATCATTTAGCAGCTGCTTGGTTAGGCAGCGGTATCTTTTTTACATTTTTACACATGACTTCAATACAAGACATGGATTAAACATCTCTGCAAATAAAAACAAAAAACAAATGAAGTTTGTATTTATTGTTTTGTATGAATATATATATTATATATATATATATATATATATATATATATATATATATATATATATATACATATATATATACATATATGTAGGTGTGGGAAAAAAAAATCGCAAGACTACTTCATCTCTACAGAACTGTTTCATGAGGGGTTCCCTCAATCATCAGGAGATTTTAATGGAAGCATTCACATACAATGGTTTATATAGGGCACAGAGTGGGGGTAGGCAGTCCTTTTGCAATTGCTTTGTTGTGGTTTGAAATTATTTGTTGCATGTTATTCATACAGCTGTAGCTCAATTTAATGTTGTTCTTGTTGAATATTTTTCTTAGGATGTTGCCTTTGGGGAAGTGTTTGTCGATCAGAGTGAGGAACTTGCGGCCAATGTTGGTTGAGACGTCTTTGCTGAATGGCGGATTGTACCAGATGATGTTGTTTCGTTTTCTGCTCAGAAAACGAAACAACATCTTCTGGTACAATCTGCTCAGAAAACGAAACAACATCATCTGGACTGCCTACCCCCAGACTAAACGACTCTGAAACCAATAAGGAATGTAACTGTCGCAAGAAACCTGATTGCCCTCTCAACGGAGGGTGCTTACAGACATCAGTCGCTTACCAAGCAAAGGTAACATGCAAGGACATTAACACATCCGACACGTACGTAGGATTAACCGAAGTAGCGTTCAAAACAAGATGGAATAATCACAACGCCTCCTTTAGAAACCAGACTTTGCGGAATTCTACAGAACTCCGCAAACACATTTGGAACCTCAAAGACAATAATGTTGAATATTCAATAACATGGCAAATTCTTGCATCCAGCACACCTTACAACAGTGATAATAAAAGATGCAACCTATGCTTGAAAGAGAAACTGTTTATTATATATCATCCAGATCTATCATCCCTCAACAAGCGCAGTGAAATCATTTCAACATGCCGCCACAGACGGAAACACCTCCTAGGTAAAACATGAGCCAATCACCACACCCTACGCCTGCCTGTACCCACCCACTCTGTGCCCTATATAAACCATTGTATGTGAATGCTTCCATTAAAATCTCCTGATGATTGAGGGAACCCCTCATGAAACAGTTCTGTAGAGATGAAGTAGTCTTGTGATTTTTTTTTTTTTTTTTTTTTTTCCCACACCTACATATTGCGCTCTACCACGGTATCGAGCACTATTCTCTGGATAATCCAATCAAGACATATATATACATATATATGTATATATGTATGTATGTATGTATATATATATATATATATATATATATATATATATATATATATATATATATATGTATATGTATATGTATATATATATATATATATATATATATATATATATATATATATATATCCGGATGAGGTGGCGACTTGCCCAGGGTGTACACCGCCTTCCGCCCGATTGTAGCTGAGATAGGCACCAGCGCCCCCCGCAACCCCAAAGGGAATAAGCGGCAGAAAATATATATATATATATATATATATATATATATATATATATATATATATATTAGCACATCCGACATGTACGTAGGATTAACCGAAGGAGCGTTTAAAGCCAGATGGAATAATCACAAGGCCTCCTTTAGAAACCAGACCTTGCGGAATTCTACAGAACTCAGCAAGCACATTTGGAACCTCAAAGACAATAATGTTGAATATTCAATAACATGGCAAATTCTTGCATCCAGCACACCTTACAACAGTGGTAATGAAAGATGCAACCTATGCTTAAAAGAGAAACTGTTTATTATATATCATCCAGACCTGTCATCCCTCAACAAGCGCAGTGAAATCATATCAACATGCTGTCACAGACGGAAACACCTCCTAGTTAACACATGAGCCAAACACCACACCCCTACGCCTGCCTGTACCTACTCACTCTGTGCCCTATATAAACCATTGTATGTGAATGCTTCCATTAAAATCTCCTGATGATTGAGGGAACTCCTCATGAAACAGTTCTGTAGAGATGAAGTAGTCTTGTGATTTTTGTCACACATACATATTACGCTCTACCACGGTATCGAGCACTATTCTTTGGATAATCGAATCAAGACATATATATATATATATATATATATATATATATATATATATGTATATGTATATGTATATGTATATATATATATATATATATATATATATATATATATACTACAGACCACCAAAAGTTTGGACATACCTCCTTTTCAGTCAATGCGTTTTCTTCATTTTCATGACTATTTATATTGTAGATTGTCATTGAAGGCATCAAAACTATGAATGAACACATGTGGAGTTATGTGCTCAACAAAAAAAAAGAAGGTGAAATAACTGAAAACATGATTTATTCTCTAGTTTCTTCAAAATAGCCACCCCTTTGCTCTCATGACTGTTTTGCACACTCTTGGCATTCTCTCAATGAGCTTCAAGCACACCTGTGAAGTGAAAACCATTTCCGGTGACTACCTATTGAAGCTCATCGAGAGAATGCCAAGACTGTGCAAAAAAGTAATCAGAGAAAAGGGTGGCTAGTTTGAAGAAACTAGAATACAAAACATGGTCTCAGTTTTCCCCCCCCCTTTTTTTTTTAAAGTACATAACTCCACATGTGTTCATTCATAGTTTGGATGCCTTCAGTGACAATCTACATTGTAAATCGTCATGAAAATAAAGAAAACACACTGAATGAGAAGGTCCAAACTTTTGGCCCGTACTGTATTATGTATGTATGTATGTATGTATGTACAGTATGCATCAATGTACGCATGCACGTATGCATGTATGTATGTATTAAAATAAAAAATATAGTTTTTATTTATAATCTTCTCTATTTTTGTTTTATACAGCAAAATATAACAGTTTTTATTATCTTATCGTGCAATAATATATATGTTTGCATTGTATGTATTCATTTTTTGATACATATTATTATCATTGTCATTGTCATTATTTACTTCTTTCATGATCATGAATATGATTGTTATTTTTCGGTTTTACTCCAACCTGCTTTAAAGAACTAACATTCATTTTCAGCAGTTATTTGCTTTGGTAGACCAGGCACCTGGCAGCTATATTAGACTGATGACTATTGTTGTACGCCTTTTATATATGTATTCATGTAATACTTTATTTAATACTAATTTCAGCAGCGAGTAAACTAAGTGTATTTATTGAATACTAATTATAACCATTAAGCTGCCTGAGTGATGTAATTATGAGCCTTTTTAATGAGCCATGATGGACACATTCTCATGTTAAGGATTTACGAGTTGTAATTAAATCAAATGATCTCTGATTGATTCCAAATAATGCTTCAATTCACACTGATGGTGCACATATTATGGCACTGGTCCTCTTAGGCAACGCTAATCCACTGGCAGTAAACAAGCACACGACAAAGCCAACGGAAACAGAGTGCCTGTGTAATTATTGTGGCTAGCTTTTTTTTTTTTTTTGCAAATTATATGTGTCATATTTAGACAGCTGTGCAATAAAAACATGGTGAATTCAGTGAGGCGGCTTTGCATGGATGAGGCACGTTTGTATGAGAAATACAAACACCTTTTCCATATGAGTTGGGAAATTGTGTTAAATGTAAATATAAACAGAATACAATGATTTGCAAATCATTTTCAATCCATATTCAGTTGAATATGCTACAAAGACAACGTATTAGATGTTCAAACTGATAAAAAATTTTTTTGTTGCAAATAATCATTAACTTTAGAATTTGATGCCAGCAACATGCGAGAAAGAAGTTGGGAAAGGTGGCAATAAATACTGATAAAGTTGAGGAATGCTCATCAAACACTTATATGGAACATCCCACAGGTGTGCAGGCTAATTGGGAATAGGTAGGTGCCATGATTGGGTATAATAGCAGCTTCCATGAAATGCTAAGTAATTTACAAACAAGGATGGGGTGAGGGTCACCAATTTGCAAGCAAATTGTCGAACATTTTTAGAACAACATTTCTCAACGAGCTATTGCAAGGGATTTAGGGATGTTACCATCCACGGTCCGTAAAATCATCTGAAGTTTAGAGAATCTGGAGAAATCACTGCACGTAAGCGATGATATTACAGGCTTTTGATACCTCAGGCGGTACTGCATCAAAAACCGACATCAGTGTGTAAAGGATATCACCACATGGGCTCAGGAACACTTCATAAAACCACTGTCAGTAACTACAGTTGGTCGCCACATCTGTAAGTGCAAGTTAAAACTCTACTATGCAAAGCCAAACCCGTTTATCAACAATATCCTGAAATGCCGCCGGCTTGGCTGGGCCCGAGCTCACCTAAGATGGACTGATGCACAGTGGAAAGGTGTTCTGTGGTCTGACGAGTCCACATTTCAAATTATATTTGGAACCAGAGGATGTGGTGTCCTCCAGAACAAAGAGGAAAATAACCACTCTGATTGTTCTAGGCGCAAAGTTCAAAAGCCAGCACCTGTGATGGTATCGGGGTGTATTAGTGCCCAAGGCATGGGTAATTTACACATCTGTGAAGGCACCATTAATGCTGAAAGGTACATACAGGTTTTGGAGCAACATATGTTGTCATCCAAGCAACGTTATCATGGACGCCCCTGCTTATTTTAGCAAGACAAGTGTTACAACAGCGTGGCTTCGTAAAAAAAAGAGTGTGGGTACTTTCCTGGCCCGCCTGCAGTCCAGACCTGTCTCCCATCGAAAATGTGTGGCGCATTATGAAGCCTAAAATACGACAGCCGAGACCCCGGACTGTTGAACGACTGAAGCTTTACATAAAACAAGAATGGGAAAGAATTCCACTTTCAAAGCTTCAACAATTAGTTTCCTCAGTTCCCAAACGTTCATTGAGTCTTGTTAAAAGAAAAGGTGATGTAACACAGTGGTGAACATGCCCTTTCCCAACTACTTTGTCACGTGTTGCAGCCATGAAATTCTAACTTATTAATTGCAAAAAAATTAAAGTCTCTGAGTTTGAACATCAAATATATTGTCTTTGTAGTGCATTCAACTGAATATGGGTTGAAAATTATTTACAAATCATTGTATTCCGTTTACATTTACATATAACACAATTTCCCAACTCATATGGAAACGGGGTTTGTAAATCTACTTAGAATGCTTAAAATAACAATTAGATAAAACAAAAGGCAAGATTTATAGTGATGGACACGCACGGTACATAGTCACTGCTGCTGTCACTTGTTGGGGGGGTTCAGTGGTGCGAGACTGAGAACCGAGTCGACTGAATCATATCGTTTGCTGACCCCAAGGTCTGTCCTCTGAGCCAGCAGGAACACACTTAACATGGCCGCTCTTTCTGTAGGGCACTGCTGACTTCTTTCTGACACTACGAACGTGTCATCTCTCTAGAGCAGGGGTCACCAACACGGTGCCCGCGGGCACCAGGTAGCTCGTAAGGACCAGCTGAGTAGCTCGCTGGCCTGATCTAAAAAAATAGCTCAAATAGCAGCACTTACCAGTGAGCTGCCTCTATTTTTCAAATTGTATATATTTACTAGCAAGATGGTCTCGCTTTGCTCGACATTTTTAATTCTAAGAGAGACAAAACTCAAATTGAATTTGAAAATCCAAGAAAATATTTTAATAACTTGGTCTTCACTTTTTTAAATAAATTAATTAATTTTTTTACTTTGTTTCTTATAACTTTCAGAAAGACAATTTCAGAGAAAAAATACAACCTTAAAAATGATTTTAGGGCTTTTAAACACATATACCTTTTTACCTTTTAAATTCCTTCCTCTTCTTTCCTGACAACGTAAACCAATGTTCAAGAAAATTTATTTTTTTATTGTAAAGAATAATATGTACATTTTTATGTAATTCTTCATTTTAGCTTCTGTTTTTTCGACGAAGAATATTTGTGAAATATTTCTTCAAACTTATGAATAAAATAAAAAATTACAAATTCTGGCAAATCTAGAAAATCTGTAGAAACAAATTTAAATCTGATTTCAAAGTCTTTTGAATTTCTTTTAAAATTTTTGTCCTGGAAAATCCAGAAGAAATAATGATTTGTCTTTGTTAGAAATATAGCTTGGTCCAATTTGTTATCTATTCTAAGTAAGTGCAGATTGGATTTTAACCAATTTAAAACATGTCATCAAAATTCTAAGATTAATCTTAATCAGGAAAAACTACTAATGATGTTCCATAATTTATTTTTTTAATTTTTTCAAAAAAATTCGAATTAGCTAGTTTTTTTCTTCTTTTTTTTCGATTGAATTTTGAATTTTAAAGAGTCGAAATTGAAGATAAACTATGTTTCAAAATTAAATTTTCATTTTTTTCCTGTTTTCTCCTCTTTTAAACCGTTCAATTAAGTGTTTTTTTCATCATTTATTCTCTACAAAAAACCTTAATTAAAAGGAAAAAAAAATGTACGACGGAATGACAGACAGAAATACCCATATTTTAAATATATATATAGATTTATTTATTAAAGATAAATTCAGCGAATTAGTTATTTCTGGCAATTTATTTAAGTGTGTATCAAACTGGTAGCCCTTCGCATTAATCAGTACCCAAGAAGTAGCTCTTGGTTTCAAAAAGGTTGGTGACCCCTGATCTACAGAGACTTGTCAGGAATATAGTCGTCACAAAATGGAACTTATCCTTGCAATATTAAGAAGTCATCCTTCCATCCATTTTCTACTGCTTGTCCCTTTCGTCCTTTTTGCAAGCAAAATATGTCATCATATAAAGCCAAGTTGTATGGGGGACAAAAGTGTCACGATTATTTCTTTGCAAATCATTAACTTAGAATTTAATGGCAACCACACAGTTATGTGTACAGGAATAAGGAGACGGAACACACAGCAGGGATGTATATATATACATATATATATATATATATATATATATATATATATATATATATATATATATATATATATATATATATATATATATATAAACAAATAATAATAAACTAAAGAATGGAGTGTGACAAAATCCAAAAGTGTATGGTGTGCGACTATGTGTGGGAGTTAACTGCTGAGTGTTACCGGGAGTGTTGAACGAAAGGCGGCAGTCCAAGAGGGGCTAGGCTGGCTCGGAGGTCCGTGAGCAGACGTGAGGTTGAGGGGAGGAGAGAGGCGTCAAAGGTCCATGTCAGGAGGGAGGTCGAGATCCAAGAGGTGGCCAGGGAGGACGAGGGAACGCGAGGAGACGAGACACACCTCTCGCAACGTGGGAACAAAAGAAGGCTGCATGGAGGACGGAAAGGAGGACACGGGACGATTCAACACGACGGTGGAGAACACACAGAGAGAGCGAGAGTGCATGGAGCTAGATATTCGCTTACTGTACAGGAACAGTTGACTACGTTCTGGCACGGCATAGCAGATTGTGCAGGCTTATGGAGGCAGGTCTCAGCATCAGCTTCAGGTGTGTTGATTGCCGGTGATTGATTGCAGCTGCTTGCTGCTGCCGGACTGTCACGCGCCTGCGCCCAGCGCAGCACACACATGAATGCGCACAGACATGAGGCCTGGCCATGACGAACACATTGCAAAAAAGTTGGCACAGGGGAATTTTTACCACTGTGTTACATGGCCTTTCCTTTTAACACTCAGTAGACGTTTGGGAACTGAGGAGACTATGTAAATAAATAAACTGAACAAGAAACAAGCCCTGTGTTGTGGTTGAACAACACAGGCGGTATAGCTCGGTTGGTAGAGTGGCCATCCCAGCAACTTAAGGGTTCCAGGTTCGATCCCCGCTTCCACCATCCTAGTCACTGCCATTGTGTCCTTGGGCAAGACACTTTACCCACCTGCTCCCAGTGCCACCCACACTGGGTTACATGCAACTTAGATATTGGGTTTCACTATGTAAAAACACTTTGAGTCACTAGAGAAACATGCTATATAAATATAATTCACTACTACTACTCTTTGGCCAACTGGGGTTGTTTTTAAATGTGCTGTGTAAAGAAATAAACTGAACAAGAAACAAGCCTTGTGTTGTGGTTGAACAACACTGGCAGTATAGCTCGGTTGGTAGAGTGGCCGTGCCAGCAACCTCAGGGTTCCAGGTTCGATTCCCGCTTCCACCATCCTAGTCACTGCCGTTGTGTCCTTGGGCAAGACACTTTACCCACCTGCTCCCAGTGCCACCCACAATGGTTTAAATGCAACTTAAATATTGGGTTTCACTATGTAAAAGCGCTTTGAGTCACTAGAGAAAAATGCTATATAAATATAACTCACTACTACTGCACTTTGGCCAACTGAGGTGGTTTTTAAATGTGCTGTGTAAAGAAATAAACTGAACAAGAAACAAGCCTTGTGTTGTGGTTGAACAACACTGGCGGTATAGCTCGGCTGGTAGAGTGGCCGTGCCAGCAACCTGAGGGTTCCAGGTTCGATCCCCGCTTCCACCATCCTAGTCACTGCCGTTGTGTCCTTGAGCAAGACACTTTACTCACCTGCTCCTAGTGTCACCCCCACTGGTTTAAATGTAACTTAGATATTGGGTTTCACTATGTAAAAGCGCTTTGAGTCACTAGAGAAAAATGCTATACAAATATAACTCATTACTACTGCACTTTGGCCAGCTGGGGTGGTTTTTAAATGTGCTGTGTAAAGAAATAAACTGAACAAGAAACAAGCCCTGTGTTGTGGTTGAACAAAGATGGTGGTGCATGAATACACCAGGGAGTCTCGGGATAAAAGCATTTTTAAAACGCTCTCTTAAGGTTGGAGATGGGTCAGACAAGATGAGCGCTGCACTTTATTTCTTAGTACCTCACCGGGGGAGTTTTTATGGAGCAAAAGAAAGTAGGTCATGGCGCTTGAGCACCTGTTGTACGCTGATACTGCCCCATAAATACATTATTTGGGGCTTTAGAAATAAACCCCAGTGATGTTTCATTGTGATATAAAATCTTAAACTGAATTATTACAGTTTACGTTTTTTATACATTTTATCTATTTGTGTGCAAGCCAAAAATACATTTCTGTATTCTCTCGGATGGCACACCGTAAAGAATTCCTAGCAACGTATCCATCCAGCCCTTGCTGAATGTCCTCCTTCATTAGCAGAGGAGAGAAGAACTCGGAGCATATTGAGCGTGTCTTCCAAACGGAGACATTTGACGTCCTGTTTCCTGTCATAAACATCAACGTTATGACTCGACGGACAATGAAAACGGAAGGCTGGTAATTAAAATATCAGCTGTGGGTCCAAAGAGAGAGTATAAAAAAAAACAACATGTCATCACAGTGTCTAATCAGGTTTCGACACGCAGTACACAGAGGATTTGAAAGAAAAACTACATTTTTGATCTTTTTTCATATATAAGGCGCATTAAAGGAGTCATATTATTATTTTTTTTTCTAAATGTAATACACTACCTTGTGGTCTACATAATATATAATGGTGGTTCTTTGGTCAAAATGTTGAATAGATTATGTTTTACAGATCATTTTTAAGCCGCTTTCTGACAGTCACTTCCGGATGCGCCGTTTTGTGGGCGGTCTTATTTACGTGGCTCACCTTCAGCAGCGTCTTCTCCCCGTCATCTTTGTTGTAGCGGTGTAGCGTGCAAGGACGGGAGTGGAAGAAGTGTCAAAATATGGAGTTAACTGTTTTAATGACATTCAGAATGTATTTAAATCAATAACAGAGCAGCATCTCCTCATCCGGAAAAAAACACACCGGAAATGTTTCCCGTGAAAAAAACGTTCGACCGGAACTGTCTAATAACTAAAGATCCTTGGGTGAATAATGTAAACTCTGTTATGATCCGCCGGCCGGATCATATATGGCAGGGGTGTCAAACTCAAATACAGAGAGGGCCAAAATTAAAAACTGAACAAAGCCGTGGGCCAAGGTTGAACAAATTAACCTTTTAGATGGTAGGGTGTCTTGTAGCGTCCCGGAAGAGTTAGTGCTGCAAGGGCTTCTGGGTATTTGTTCTGTTGTGTTGCGGTGCTGATGTTCTCCCGAAATGTGTTTGTCATTCTTGTTTGGTGTGGGTTCACAGTGTGGTGCATATTTGTAACAGTGTTAAAGTTGTTTATACGGCCACCCTCAGTGTGACCTGTATAGCTGTTGACTAAGTATGATTTGCATTCACTTATGAGTGTGTACAAGCTGCTTATATCATGAGGCTTGGCCGGCACGCTGTTTGTGTGGAGGATAAGCGGACGTGACGACAGGTGGTAGAGAACGTTAAAGGTATTGCCTTTAAGGCACGGCCCCCAATATTGTTGTCTGGGTGGAAATTGGGAGATATTCACGAGAATGGTTACCCAGGGAGATTTTCGGGAGGGGCACTGAACTTCGGGAGTCTCCCGGGAAAATGGGGAGGGTTGGCAAGTATGAGCATTAGCGGTGAATGCGGTGTTACAGCGGCACCGCCTTTGTATAATACCGGCGAGCCAGCTCTAATGTTAATTTGATATCGCCTCCAGGGCAAAATGAAATTACATGGCGGGCCAAATTTGGCCCGCGGTCCAGAGTTTGACACCCATGATATATGGTTTTCGGTTTTGAGTCCTTTTGTTTATCTTGTTTGTTCTTGGACTCTTCCGATTTGTAGTTTGTGCACCACCTTGTTTGGTTTTGTCACCATGGTAACTTAATTTTCACCAACATTTACGCACACCTGTGTTTATTAATCACGTTCTGTATTCAAGCCTGCCCTTTCCGTTCACTCGTTCTCTCCTCGTAGTTTGTGTTACATACGGTTGGTGTTTCACTAGTGACGACTCGAATTTGTGTATTTGGACTCACTAGTTTCCACGCTTAGCCTTTTGTGTTTTTCTAGCTCACATGCTAGCTCTTTTGTTTGCCTATTGTGCCTCGTGCAAGTGTTCGGTTTGTTTCTCTAGCTCACATGCTAGTAGCTCTTTGTTTGCCTTTTTCTGCCTAGCACCAGTGTTTCTATTCTTAGCCTGTTTTTAGTTTATATAAACCATTATTTCTTACCTGTACGCTGTGTCCGAGCCCGATCTGCATCCAGGAAGAGCACCACTCGCATCATGATGCCCGCCAAGCGTCACAAACTCACTATGCCGGTATATTTTAGCGCTTTTAAGGCAAGTTTACTGACCGATATAAGTAAGAACTTTACGCTACTTTACATTAGAAATGGCAACAGCGGAGGATGAATGTCCCATAACAAGAAGATAGAGAAAAATAAGAAGTTTATCGACTACGTTGTCGGGGCGGACTACAAAGGCGGACTCGCTCAATTTTTCAGGATTTACGCAAATCCCAAATACACATCAGCATGTTGTCAGAGTTGGTTTGTGACGAACCCCAAGATACAGAGAAGGAGAAAGGCATGGAGTGAGAAAACATGATTTAATTTAAAACAGTAAGAAAAAAAACTAACAAAAGGTACAAACAAAAAGCGCGCACATGGGCGGACAACAAACAAAAAGGCCCAGCGGGGAAGCTAGCAGGTATCGAGCATGAAACAGAAGTCGTACTTATAATATGAAAACAAACGTGGAAGCAGGGAACAAAAGACAATAAGCTACAAACCATTATCAAATATAGCTTGCCGCAACGCTGCATTGACACGATATGATATGACACAACAGGTAGCAACGACAAGAGCGACAATAATCCAGCACCGACTGGAGGAACAAAGCAGGTAAAATAGGATTGGGCTGATTGACACCAGGTGTGGCCAGGTGCCAATATGCCGCAGCTGAGGGGAAAACAGCGCACAGGGAAATAAACAGGAAACAGACAAAATAAGAGCGCTGACAGGAACTAAAAACAGGAAATACTAAACACACACAGAGGAAAAACTAAAACACAAAGAAACTGTCAGTGGCAAGCCTGACACATGTACCAGAAGGTAAGAAAAGTTGGTTTTGCATAATATCACGAAAAATAATGCCAGAAATAATGTCTTAGCTTATACACACACCATAATAACACTCGTATGCTGTAGCTCTTTAAGCGGTGCAGCCTCATAGCTTACCAAAGTCCTACTAAAACATTTGATACATTTTTGAGCGCCGTGTGTAATGTTCTATATTTTCAATGGAACATTTCGCATGTTGATGTTTATTTGAGACCCATCATAGTACTGTATACAAACATCTCTAATGTTTGACTGCCATCTACTGGTCAAACTTATCATTACACCATATATCAAATAAAATAGCTTCCAGGTGGGTAAACTCAACCAAATGTATTCCTTACACCAGGCGCACCGGGTTATAAGGCGCACTGTTGAGTTTTGAGGAGAAAAAAAAGATTTGAAGTGTCCCTTATAGTCCGGAACATACGGTACAAGCAAAAATGTAAGCAACATTATACATTGGAATTCCCG
Organism: Nerophis ophidion; assembly: GCF_033978795.1. NCBI lineage: Eukaryota > Metazoa > Chordata > Actinopteri > Syngnathiformes > Syngnathidae > Nerophis > Nerophis ophidion. The sequence continues at coordinate 69,460,422 of NC_084613.1, read as the reverse complement.
TGGCCAAATATTTATTTTTACTATCTTAGAGAGCAACTCACTTTTTGTTTGAATTGTGTCTATCATCCACAATTCTTATGTGAGACAAGAACGCACGTGTCTTTCCCTTTAATGTGCATTCAAAATAGTGAAAAACTGCTGGTGCGAGGCGGCTAACAATGAAGTTAATGAAAATATGATCTATTTTGCCCTTTAAAATCCTGTAAACAAACATCCCGCATATTTACAACATCTAGCATATCTGGGAAATGTGCAACCCCAAGTCCAAATATGAGCTTTCCAAAATGTCAAAATGATTAAAAATATTGTCATTATTATTATTTTACCGTTTGAACTAAAACTTAAACTATTAATATATTAAAGTTAACCTAGTATCAGCATTTTAACTTTGTAAGCCTATTTTTCTGCCGTATACCTCAGCGTCATCAGTCCTATAACTTGGAAGTGAACACATGCTAACTGTTAGCATGCTAACTTTTTCAGCTACTTTTAAAAGCATGTGACCCGGAGTCATATAATTTGGAAGTGAATACATGCTAGCTGTTAGCATGCTAACTTTTCCACCCATTTTTTTCAGCCATAGACCTTGGAGTCATATAGCTCTGTATGTTACATATGCTAACTGTTAGCATGCTAACTATTCGAGTGTATTTCACATCTTATAGTCTTATAACTTGGTACCTGACACATGCTGTCGTACTGTAAGCTGTTAGGTCAGCATTTAAGATCCACACCATTTATTCACAATTTCTCCATGAGTTGTCATTTTTATAGTTTTTGTGTATTTTTTTTAAATCTATTGTAGTGGTCTTTGCTGTATAAAAAAACACAAATAAAATGAAATATAAAGCATTATAACATATAAAATATGAATTAAAATGAATACTAATTCATAATAAGAATATCAATAATAATTTAAAATGATGATGATAGTAATAATAATAATACTTCATTTTAAAAATTGCTTGTATTGATGTTTGTTTATGAATTTAAGCCCGCTAAAAGGAATTTAAGATAGAACAAAAAAAAAATTCCAATTGTAATATTTATTTAGATGTTACACTTATCATTAGAGATACCGTCGATCATAATATTTTATTAGAACGTATCAAAACACGAATTGGTATGTCAGACTTAGCCTTGCTTGGTTTAACTCTTATCTTACTGATAGGATGCAGTGTGTCTCCCATAACAATGTGACCTCGGACTATGTTAAGGTAACGTGTGGAGTTCCCCAGGGTTCGGTCCTTGGCCCTGCACTCTTCAGCATCTACATGCTGCCGCTAGGTGACATCATACGCAAATACGTTATTAGCTTTCACTGTTATGCTGATGATACCCAACTCTACATGCCCCTAAAGCAGACCAACACGCCGGATTGTAGTCAGCTGGAGGCGTGTCTTAATGAAATTAAACAATGGATGTCGGCTAACTTTTTGCAACTCAACGCCAAAAAAATGGAAATGCTGATTATCGGTCCTGCTAGACAACGACCTCTATTTAATGATACAACTCTAACATTTGACAACCAAACAATTAAACAAGGCGACACGGTAAAGAATCTGGGTGTTATCTTCGACCCAACTCTCTCCTTTGAGGCACACATTAAAAGCGTTACTAAAACGGCCTTCTTTCATCTCCGTAATATCGCTAAAATTCGCTCCATTCTGTCCACTAAAGACGCTGAGATCATTATCGATGCGTTTGTTACGTCTCGTCTCGACTACTGTAACGTATTATTTTCGGGTCTCCCCATGTCTAGCATTAAAAGATTACAGTTGGTACAAAATGCGGCTGCTAGACTTTTGACAAGAACAAGAAAGTTTGATCACATTACGCCTGTACTGGCTCACCTGCACTGACTTCCTGTGCACTTAAGATGTGACTTTAAGGTTTTACTACTTACGTATAAAATACTACACGGTCTAGCTCCATCCTATCTTGCCGATTGTATTGTACCATATGTTGTTGTGGGACATGCGCATTCTGCGTCTCTCTCCGCTGCGAGTCCAACCAGAGGACCCGCCGACAGCGCACTCCAGACACGCCCCCGCATTCATCAAGCGGACCGCGCCCACTCTCCGCCGCAGCCGGCTGCAGGACACACCTGTGACTGACGATGAGCAGCATAAAAGACCAGTGGACACAGGGATCCGGGCGGGAACTTAGTTCCAAATGCGTACCGTAAGCAATCACCCTGCTTTATGCAAACCTGCTCTCCCTGTGCCCTGTACCTCTACGTGTTCTCAGTGTCTTCTCCCGTGTCCCCACAGAATCCTCCGTCGCCCGCAAGGTGAGCTGTGCGTCTCACTCTTTTCCCTGGATCTCCCTCTGGATTCTGACTGCCTCCTTTGTACCTCGACTCCTCGCTCGTTTGACCTGAACCCTCTGCCTGCCCCACGGACTTCCGCGTTCTCTTTTGTCAACACTTGGGTAAAACACACTTCAGTTAATTAACACACTTAGACTAACACCATACACTCTAGAGTTTTTGCCACGCTCCATTTACTTAGTATGTTTTCTGTTGATTGATTATTACATATATACATTTGTTAATATAGATATATATATATATATATATTAATAAATCTTTGGACATACTGCCACCTGGTGTCCGTTTGCCGTCACGTCCTCCTTAGTATACCATAACATATGTCCCGGCAAGAAATCTGCGTTCAAAGGACTCCGGCTTATTAGTGATTCCCAAAGCCCAAAAAAAGTCTGTGGGCTATAGAGCGTTTTCATTTCGGGCTCCAGTACTCTGGAATGCCCTCCCGGTAAAAGTTCGAGATGCCACCTCACCTTAAAACTCATTTGTATACTCTAGCCTTTAAATAGACTCCCTATTTAGACCAGTTGATCGCCGTTTCTTTTCTTTTTCTCCTATGTCCCACTCTCCCTTGTGGAGGGGGTCCGGTCCGATCCGGTGGCCATGTACTGCTTGCCTGTGTATCGGCTGGGGACATCTCTGCACTGCTGATCCGCCTCCGCTTGGGATGTTTTCCTGCTGGCTCCGCTGTGAACAGGACTCTCGCTGCTGTGTTGGATCCGCTTTGGACTGGACTCTTGCGACTGTGTTGGATCCATTATGGATTGAACTTTCACAGTATCATGTTAGACCCGCTCGACATCCATTGCTTTCCTCCTCTCCAAGGTTCTCATAGTCCTCATTGTCACCGACGTCCCACTGGGTGTGAGTTTTCCTTGCCCTTATGTGGGCCTACCGAGGATGTCTTAGTGGTTTGTGCAGCCCTTTGAGACACTAGTGATTTAGGGCTATATAAGTAAACATTGATTGATTGATTGATTGAGATGTCCGATAATGGCTTTTTTGCTGATACCTGATATTCCGATATTGTTAAATTCTTAATTACCGGTACCGATATCAACCGATACCGATATGTACAGTCGTGGAATTAACACATTATTATGCCTAATTTTGTTGTGATGCCCCGCTGGATGCATTAAACAATGTAACAAGGTTTTCCAAAAATAAATCAAGTCAAGTTATGGAAAAAAAAAATGCCAACATGGCAGTGCCATATTTATTATTGAAGTCACAAAGTGCATTATTTTTTAAAAGTGCCTCAAAACAGCAGCATGAGAAGGTCGAGGTGGGCGGGGTTGAGGTGGTGGGTAGGGGTTAGCGGTATATTTTAGCGTCCCGGAAGAGTTAGTGCTGCAACGGGTTCTGGGTGTTTGTTCTGTTGTGTTTATGTTGTGTTACGGTGCGGATGTTCTACCAAAATGTGTTTGTCATTCTTGTTTGGTGTGGGTTCACAGTGTGGCGCATATTTGTAACAGTGTTAAAGTTGTTTATACGGCCACCCTCAGTGTGACCTGTATGGCTGTTGACCAAGTATGCCTTGCATTCAATTATGTGCGTGAAAAGTCGTTGGTATTATGTGACTGGGGCGGCACTCAAAGGCAGTGCCTTTAAGGTGTATTGGGGCTCTGAACTTCTCCCTACATGCGTGTACACAGCTGCGTTTTTAAAAGTCATAAATTTTACTTTTTGAAACCGATACCGATAATTTCTAATGTTACATTTTAAAGCATTTATCGGCCGATAATATCGGTAGTCCGATATTATCGGACATCCCTACTAATCATAATTAGTTTTGTTGTTATATAGTTGTCTGTCTTTGCCTGTTAGAAAATGGTGACAGCTAAAGACAGGAAGCAAGCTGACTTTAAAAGACAAAAGAGAGCAAGTGTGCCTGATGATATGGCGAGTATATGTTAATACATTCATTAGTGACGTGCCTCCCCCTGCCGTGGGATTATATGGTTGATTTAATTGCACCGCTGGGTGGAAAAGGTGAGAGATAAAAGTGTCTCGCCACTTTCTCATTTTCCTCAGCACGAGTCCCATTAGGGGGCTAGAGTACGCCGAGATAACGACGCTCGATACGGTCAGTCATTGCCGCCGCCCTAAATGAGGCCCCTGGGCAGCCCTGACGAAACGCCGCATTACTGACTAAGGCAGGAACGCCTCGTCTTCACAACGGTAAAAGAAAAAAAAACGGACTACTATTTGCTATACAAGTGCTCTCATACAACCTCAAGGAATTTTTGTGTCTTGTTAAAAAATGTCCAACACATCTGAGGTCAGATGGATAGTCTCTCAGACCAGTGGTTGCCAATTTTTTGTTATTTTTTATCAAGTATCACCTCAGAAACCACTTGGCTCTCCAAGTATCAACATAATCATACTTGCTAACCTTGAGACCTCCGATTTCGGGAGGTGGTGGGGCGTGGTTGGGGGTGGGGCGGAGGCGTGATTGGAGGCGTGGTTGGGGCGGGGGCGTGGTTAAGAGGGGTGGCGTATAATTCACCAACTCGAGTATTTCCTATATATATATATATATATATATATATATATATATATATATATATATATGAAATACTTGACTTTCAGTGAATTCTAGCTATATATATTTATTTAATTATATATATATATATATATATATATATATATATATATATATATATATATATATATATATATATAAATAAAAGAAAAAGTTGAATTTCCGAAGGCACCTATCAAATACACAGTAATAAAAACACAGTTGTTCTACTAACTGTACTGTGCCTGCTGGTTACTAAAAAAAAAACAATTACCTTTCACTATTTGAGTAACCTTTGTTCTGCCATTTGCGTATTGGCGAGCGATCTCCGAATCTGGGAACATCCCTCACGGATTTGTTGTAAACACCAGCAAATGAGAACGGGATGTTGCTTCCAGCTATCAGCATAGCCATCTTTGTCTCAGCATAAGATACACCATCGGGTCTCCATTTTGCGAGGTGGCCCATAATACTGGGTTGTGAACGATGCTGCGCTGCGGACGCTTTGTGCTTCACTGACTGACCATTCACGGCTGAGTATATCCGTTCGGCCGCCGTGTTCAATGGAGAAGTCTGTTCTACAAAATTTACAGGCAACATTGCCCTTCCCCTTCGAACTCTCCTGGATGAACTGAAATTCTTCTTTCCAATCGTTCTGGAACTTGCAAGCGTATTTCTTCATTTTGCTCGTCGACTGTATAATATATTGGGTTGAAGCCAATAACCAGGCGACATGATGAAGTTACGTCTCTTTACTGTGGGCTTCAGAACAGACTCCCTAATGCATGTTCCTTGACTCCACTTAAATGTAGAATATATTTACATTATATTCTATGTACAGTAGATGGCAGTATTGTCCTGTTTAAGAGGGTCACAACATTGAGTCAGGTTCTCATGGAGCTGGAGGGGGTGTGGCTTCCAGCTCCGCCTAAATTTCAGGAGATTTTTGGGAGAAAATTTGTCCTGGGAGGTTTTCGGGAGAGGCGCTGTATTTCGGGAGTCTCCTGGAAAATCCGGGAAGGTTGGCAAGTACTGTATGAACATAATGGCCAACACTAAAATACATTAGCGTAGTAGGCCTAAATATTCCTTATTTTACAAGTAGATTTCTTATTTTTGGCCACTGTCACATTCCACACAGTTTGAACAGTAACACTGTGTTTGAATATTTAATGAAGTGATTCTTTGGCGTAGCACATGGAGTAATCTGCGGGTACTACAGTTTTCCAATGAGAATTTTGAACGGGTATTCTTTAAGGAAGGTTTATATATTTCTGGTCACTTTCAATGAGAAATGCCTGTCAATTTAAAAGGATACCATATCGATAATGTTGGTCCAATGAACGATATTTGATGTTTCTTCGGCAGCATTTTGATACTGTTATGATGAACTATTGGTGTACAGTGAAGCAAGAATCTCACTCATGTTGAAGGATTGTGTTTACATTTCTTCAGAGGAATAGTCCTACTAATTCCAAAGATGGTTGGTCAGTTTTCATTTGATGGATTTTATTGTCAACCCAATCTTTGAAGTAGCTTTAGTCAACAATCATTTTGATATCATTTTTGATGTATCATTTTCCTACATCAAAGCAAGAATCCTGTTTTTTTTTTTTTTTAATCAATCCCAAATCCTTCCATTAGCCTAGATCAGACGTCAGGCTCACCCAAAATGTTTGAGGTTCGTGTAGAGATCAAGCTGAGTTAGAGAAAGAGATGGAACTAGCGCTAAAGCTTGGATTGGGTTTATGGTTAGTGGTAGAACTTTAGTGCCACCCTAGTGGCTCCTTGGAGCATTTTTAAAAATGGAAAAAGATGGGGGGAAAATATATATTTTTTTATTTTAGTATGTTTTTTTAATATGTTTGTGTGTATGCTTCACTGATGAGACTATTTAGTGAACATTGTTTTGTCTAACTAATTTCGGTGGTTCTTGAACCCACCAAAGTGTGGACTGTGATGGAACAGTTTGTTTACATGTAATCTTTTAATTCTTGTTGTCCAACAAATGTTTTATGCTGTGTGTGGATGCACAAAGGTGATCTTTGTTTATTTTTTTGAACTGTTGGAGTGCTAATCAGATATATTTGGTCAGTGCATGGCTGCAAGCTAATTAGTGCTAACATGCTATTCAGGCTAGCTGTATGTACATATTGCATCATCATGCCTCATTTGTAGGTATATTTGGGCTAATTTAATATCCTTTACTTTTATACTCTTTGAATATAGTGTAATTTTGCATGTCTCATCAAACATTATCTGTATGTAATATTGGCTGCATTTCAGATAGTTGTGTGTATGGCGTGTTGTTCCAGACCACAGCAAACGTTACTTAGCTTGCCAAAGATGGTGATGAATCCATTAGAAGAAGAAAGCCTGCTATTTTCTTTAGCTTGGACACACATCTATACCTTTTGGACATTCTGGGCCAGTCAATTCCATCTCCCTCTCCTGAGAATCATCCGTTTTACTAATGTTTTCCAATGTTGTAAAAATGTGTAGAATAAATATTACATTTCAACATTTCGGTCAACGAAGATTTGCTTCTGCCTGCGACACATAGTCATTTTGATAGTAGGCTAATGTAACACATCACGTGTTGCCTCCATTATAAGACTTATATAAGACTTTCAAAGTAATTTTGATAGTAGGCTAATACAGCTAATATAGACACTTACATCATACTTATATACGGCTTTTCATTTTTTGTGACTCCAGACAGATTTCTTTTTTTTATATTTTTGGTCTAATATGGCTCTTTCAACGTTCTGGGTTGCCGACCCCTGAACTAGGGCTAGAGATGGAAAAAGGGTTAAAGGTAACAAGCTAAAGCTAGAACTAGGGTTGGAGACAGAACTAGAGCTGGGATTAGGGTTTGAACTAGAACCAAGGTTAGGGCTAAAGCTAGTAATAAAACTAGGGTCAGGTCTGGTGGTAGAACTACAGCTACGGTTGAGGTTAGGGCCAAAGTTAGCGCTGGGCGGTTCTGGGTTTACCCGTCTGAATCGTAGCATGCTGACAGACAGTCCAAGCAACTTGTTTTTCCGCTCTACTGGTGCTTCAAAAAACACCAGCAGACACCAAAACACAACAATTGTATTCGTTTTAATAAGCCCCTCAAGTCACACAACATCTATTAAATTATAAAATATTGCTGCTGAGAGAAATACCGATCCGGAGTTATGGTCTAGTGTGGACCAATCCCCTAGGACCTGGCTGGAGAACTCCTACAAACTTCTTCTTGCCCCTAATAGGCTGGACTCTCAAATTACCATTAATGATGTCACAGGTGCCCTTCGTAGCACCTGTGATTAAGGGCTATATAAATACATTTTGATTGATTGATTGATTGATCGATTGATAGACGACATGTCTAATATTTTGTACTTCTGACTGTCCAAATATGTTGAAACACACACGTTGGACGGAAGGATTCTTGGTCTGTGTGTCCAGCTATTCTTCTTTCTCACAGCTAAATAAAGCCGTAAAAAAGCACCTGCAGAAAGCAGTTTTAATCTTGATAAATCACATTGCGCATGTTAAAATATTATATTGGTATTTTCCCCTCTTGGTATTGGGGGCTTTCTGACTATCAGCATATATTATCCTTATTAATGAAGACAGACGGGCAGGTTTGTGCACTTTATTCTGCTCACTTGATTTATTCTTCTGCACAGGAGCTTAGTAGGTCAGCATTTGTATTTTGATACACGGAAACCTTTAGTACGGGGGTCAGCAACCCGCGGCTCTAGGTCCGTTTAGCGGCGCCCTGGAGGCTCCCTGGACCTCTTCCAGAGATGTGTGAAAATGGAAAAAGATGAAGAAAAACTTTTTTTTTTGTTTTAATATATTTTCTGTAGCAGAACAGACATGACACAGACCTTCCTAATTGTTAGAAATCCCAGTATATGTCATACATGCTTTACTGATGAGATTTTTTTGGCAAGCACTGTTTTGTCCTACTAATTGTAATTTGTTTACATGTATAAGTTTCTCCGATGCTGCCACAGAACGACTTGTTTTATGCCACACCTTCTTTGTCTCATTTTGTCCACCAAATGTTTTATGCTGTGCGTGAATGCACGAAGGTGAACTTTGTTGACTTTATTAATTTGTTGGAGTGCTAATCAGACATATTTTGTCAATCCATGACTGCAAGTTAATCGATGCTAACATGCTTTTTAGGCTAGGTGTATGTACATATTGCATCATTATGCCTTGTTTGTAGGTATCCATCCATCCATTTCCTACCGCTTGTCCCTTTCAGGAGTATTTAAGTTAATTTAATTCCCTTTTCTTATGTCCTCTATGTATTTAATTTATAATTGCATGTCTCATGACACATTATATGTATGTATTATTGGCTGCATGTCTGATATAGTAGTTTGTGTGCCATGTTGTTCCAGACCACAGCAAACGTTACTCAGGTTGCAAAGATTGCAATAAATCCACTAGAAGAAGACAGTCTGCCGTTTCCTTAAACTGGGACACACACATCTATACCTTTGGCCATTCTGTGCCAGTAATTGCCAGAAGTTATCTCATCCTGTGAGAAGCCTCCATTGCAACAATGTGTAGAATAAAAAATAAAATACAACATTACTGTCAACGAAGATTTGCGTCAGCTTTTGATAGTAGGCAAATATTGTCATGCCTATGAAGTAGGTCTTATGTTTGATCATGTTATATTTAGTTTTTTGGACATTCAGCTTTCACGTTTTGCACTTCCTGGTTTTATTTTGGTTTCCATAGTAACCCATTAGTTTCCACCTGGTCTCCAAGTAACGCCCTGCCCTCAGTCCCACACCTGTTTCTAATCATCATAGCTTCTATTTATACCATTCTGTTTCGGTCCTCGTCCTGGAAACTTCTCCTGCTTTTCGTACATGCCTGCATTCTACCTTGCCATGCCAACCTGCATGCCTTGCCACGCTGCTAATCATTTTGTCCACGTAAGTTTTTGTTTATAGTTCATAGTTAATTGCTGTTGTGCTCAGTCTTTTTGTTTATGTCCATTATCATTCATGCCATCGTGCAAGTGTTTTGGTTTCACGTTTATGGATATAGCCAAGTTTTATACCGTCTTGTGAGCACCCTTAGTTTGCTTATTTTTTTGTATTTAGTGTATAAATAAATTACCATGTACCTGAACTCTCGCCTGGCTTGTCCAGTATTTCCTCTGTGTCGAAGGAGCAAAACCAATCCATGTCAAAGACCTGACAAATATAGCTAATACACACTGACATCATGTGTTGTCTTCATTATGACACTTTTATAAGACCTTTAATTTTTTGCAGCTCCAGAAATAATTTTTTTTGTATTTTTGGTCCAATATGGCTCTTTCAACATTTTGGGTTGCCGACCCCTGCTTAAGTCGACGAGGCCCTGTGTGTCTTTATTATAGGAAACATCATATTGGCCATGCTGTTTCCATTTGTGAGAACGGTGCGGGCTGATGGCAGCTAAGCCATTATGTGCCCCTTGGTGTTTTACAAGGCTGGACGAATGTGAGGTTTATGCATCAATTATAAAAACTAATCATGCTATTTGATTTGCTGTGGCGACCCTTAACCAGGAAAAGACCGAAAAAAAGGACTGCTATTGTTTACTATTTGAGCTAGCTAAGGTCAAGCTTATCTTACTCGTCTGTCTTTCAATAAGGTATTTGTTTCATGTCACAGCAAGACTATTATCGAGTAAAAACTGAGGTCAAAGGTCAGATTGAAAGCCAACAGGCGCCTTTGTTGGATCTGCGATAAGAGATAAGATTTGACAAATACCTTCATTTGGTCGAAGCTAGAATCCAGTCGATTTTACGATGTTTTTTTGTCCACTAGGTTTAAAGGTCAGACTATGACATCTACCTCTCCTGTCTGCCATGTAAGAGCAAGACAAGGTCATATTGGTGTTTTCACCCAATCGATCCAATTCTGGTCTGCTGCGGATGTTGCTACTTTTGAACCTGAAGCAGCCTAAAAGTGATGATCCTCTGACAAGGAATTAATGACATTTCACATTTCTTTTCTGCGCCTGCAGGAGGGTGTGTGCCCGCACGGGTCTTGCACCGCTCTTACGTCAACTATGTGTGCAAAGCAGTAAAAAATGCTGCAATTAATCAAAAGCGGGGGTTTTTTTGTGCCCATTTTTAGACTGTGAGGACACACTACTCATCCATATCAGTGAATCTTTCTGGCAAGCTTCTGGTTGAATTTTTGAACACTCCTCTTGACAAAATTGGTGCAGTTCAGCTGAATTAGTTGGTTTTCTGACATGGACTTCTTTCTTCAATCAATCAATCAATTTTTACTTATATAGCCCTAAATCACGAGTGTCTCAAAGGGCTGCACAAGCCACAACGTCATCCTCTGCTCAGATCCCACATCAGGGCAAAAAAAAAAAACAACCCAATGAGATAACAGTGAGAAACTTTGGAGAGGACCGCATATGTGGGGATCATTTTTGTTAAGGCGGATGAGATTTGAGTAGTATTTAGCATTAGATAAGTTAAGCATGCGTTCATAAATTATTAAGCTATCACTCCATGCTTGATGGAAAACCTCAAGTTTAGTCGCGCGCCATTTGTGTTCCACCTTTCTACTTGATAATTTAAGAGATCTGGTTACTTCTGTAAACCATAGGGTATGCCTTTTAGGGGCCCTTTTTAGCTTTAGCGGTGCATGCTATCAATGGTTTTGGGCAAGGCATTGTTAAAGTTGTTAGTGAGGTTATCAATAGAGCCCTCATAATTTGGGAATGGTGCCATTACCGAAGGCAGTAGGCCAGCAAGAGACATCGTTGTTGCAGCATTAATGTTGCGGCTACTAAAGCAGTTATTATTAGTGTGGAGGGAGGTGCGGCCTGCGGGCCTGCCGCGGAATGGGGTGTTTCAGGACCGGCCTCGAAGACAGTGACAGGTGCGTAGATGGCCCAGATGGGCCTGGTTATCTAATCACCTGACATCTTTATTAGCGTCAGCCGTGATGAAACGAATAGTGGTAATAGTGAGAGACAGAGATGCAGAAAAGACACTGTAGTGAAAAGCAAAATACTTTGCACCCTTGGGTGAAAATAAAAGAGTGTTATACCCGGAATTCTGGGCTCTCCTGGCAGTGTGTGGTGGTCCGAGGAACCCACTAGAGGGCAACCTCTACAATTAGCTTAACAGCTCAATTTTGGTTTCATCTGACCACAGAACGTTCCTCCAGAAGGTCTTATCTTTGTCCATGTGATGTCAGATGAAACAAAAATTAAGCTGTTTGGCCACGACACCCAGCAATAATCCCAGGAACCCCATACCTACCGTCAGGCATGTTGGTGGTAGTATTACGCTCTGGGCCTGTTTTGCAGCAAAAGAACTGGTGCTTTACAGAGAGCAATTGGGAAAATGAAAAAGGAGGATTACCTCCAAATTCTTCAGGACGACCTAAAATCATGAGCCCGGGGGTTGGGTTTTGGGCACAGTTGGGAGTTCCAACAGGACAATGACCCCAAACACACAGTGGTAAAGGAATGGCTAAATCAGGCTAGAATTAAGGTTTAAGAATGGCCTTCCCAAAGTCCTGACTTAAATGTGTGGACAATGCTGAAGAAACAAGTACATGTCAGAAAACCAACAAATTTAGCTGAACTGCGCCAATTTTGTCAAGAGGAGTGGTCAAAAAATTCAACTAGAAGCTTGTGGATGGCTACCAAAGTGTCTTATTGCAGTGAAACTTGCCATGGGACATGTAACCAAATACTAACATTGCTGTATGTATACTTTTGACCCAGAAGATTTGGTCACATTTTCAGTAGACCCATAATAAATTCATAAAATTATCAAACTTCATGAATTTTTTTTTGTGACCAACAAGTATGTGCTCCAATCACTCTATCACAAAAAAATAACAGTTGTAGAAATGATTGGAAATTCAAGAAAACCATGACATTATGTCCTTCACAAGTGTATGTAAACTTTTGACCATGACTGTATACACTACAAAAAACAGGAGACACAACCCACATGTGCAATTTAACATCAGCGCAGATCCGTTGTTGTGAAATGTACCTCAATTTAATTAGTTGAGGTCGTGAAGGCCGTCGTCCTCTCCATGGCAACGGCTGCCTCGCGGTTGTCAGGAGCGAGCTGGTGGGAAGCAGATGGACGAGACCGACGATAGCTGCAAAGCACAGAAAAAAAACAAAACAGGAATTGAGCTTAAGTAGAGGATTGACTCCAGCTGATGCCACCTTCACTCTCTAGTTACCAAGGAAACATGCAGACGATGCTGTAGTGTGTCTTTACGTAGCACCGGCAGGTTGGAACTGCGCTGGTTCTCCATCCAGCGGGGAGCTTGACAAAAATAGTCATGAAAGTATATGTTCTCTGCATGGCTGAGTGTTAGTCACAGCACACATTCACTATCTGCCCTGGTAAGGGTCTTTGAACGCATCAATGGATCCACGTTAAAGAGGGAGACCCCCTGAGTGAGCATGGACGTCTTCTGTCACAACATGCGGGTCCTAATTGGCCCCTCTGTCTCAATAAGCCTTCTTAATAATTAAATAAATACTATTCCATGTTGAGAATTGAAAAGGACGTACCACGTGACTTAATATAACAGTGTAAATAAACAAAATAAATACAGTTTTAATAATACAAGAAATATATGATGGTTTTGTGAGAATAAAAATTGCGGTTTTAAGAAACTACAGTAAGTCACGGTATTAAAATATGTAAATTACAAAAAAAAAGTGAAAAAATGTTCAGTATTTTAAAAGATAAAAAGTTCTACTTATATCATTTGCCAGAATTAAGTAACTGTCAGGGCTTCACGGTGGCAGAGGGGTTAGTGCGTCTGCCTCACAATACGAAGTCCTGTGAGGCAGTCCTGCAGTCCTGGGTTCAAATCCAGGCTCGGGATCTTTCTGTGTGGAGTCTGCATGTCCTCCCCGTGACTGCGTGGGTTCCCTCCGGGTACTCCGGCTTCCTCCCACTTCCAAAGACATGCACCTGGGGATAGGTTGATTGGCAAAACTAAATTGGCCCTAGTGTGTGAATGTGAGTGTGAATGTTGTCTGTCTATCTGTGTTGGCCCTGTGATGAGGTGCCGACTCGTCCAGGGTGTACCCCGCCTTCCGCCCGATTGTAGCTGAGATAGGCGCCAGCGCCCCCCGCGACCCCGAAAGGGAATAAGCGGTAGAAAATGGATGGATGGAAGTAACTGTCAGGTTCAAACACCAATGACATATATTACTCAGACAGGAAGCAAGGAAACATGCAGGGACAGAGTTTAATTTAGCTCATGAGGAGAAACATGTTTTGGGCTGTACTCTAGTTACAGATCCAAACTACGTTCTAAAAATCAAGCCCGCGCACCTCCTCTACTTATTAGGAAAGTCCCTATTACATAACTGTCGCTGAGGGAAGGGGGTAAACTCGACAACTCCAGTTGGACACGATATATGACTATACAAAAATGCAAATATGTTGACTCTTGGTGCTATCACCCAGTCTCTGCTTTGTCTGACCCAATATTCGGCCTTGGCAGTCAGCAGGGCAAGTCTGGACACAACACTGATAAAAGCGGCTTGCAATCTTCTGGATTGCTAGCTCTGCACCAATACAGAAATACCTCTTCAGCACAAATTGGCAATACTTTATAGCAGGGCACACCTACGCGGTGCCCGCGGGCACCAGGTAGCCCGTAAGGACCAGATGAGTCGCCCGCTGGCCTGTTCTAAAAAATAGCTCAAATAGCAGCACTTACCAGTGAGCGGCCTCTATTTTTTCAATTTTTATTCATTTATTAGCAAGCTGGTCTCGCTTTGGTCGACATTTTTAATTCTAAGAGAGACAAAACCCAAATAGAATTTGAAAATCCAAGAAAATATTTTAAAGACTTGGTCTTCACTTGTTTAAATAAATTCATTCATTTTTTTACTTTGCTTCTTATAAGTTTCAGAAAGACAATTTTAGAGAAATAAATACAACCTTAAAAATGATTTTAGGATTTTTAAACACATATACATTTTTATCTTTTCAATTCCTTCCTCTTCTTTCCTGACAATTTTAATCAATGTTCAAGTAAATGTATTTGTTTTATTGTAAAGAATGATACATCCATTTCAATTTAATTCTTCATTGTAGCTTCTGTTTTTTCGACGAAGAATATTTGTGAAAGATTTCTTCAAACTTATTATGATTAAAATTCCCAAAAAATATTTTGGCAAACCTAGAAAATCTGTAGAATTAAATTTAAATCTTATTTCAAAGTCTTTTGAATTTCTTTTAAAATTTTTGTTCTGGAAAATCTAGAAGAAATAATGATTTGTCTTTGTTAGAAATATAGCATGGTCCAATTTGTTATATATTCTAACAAAGTGCAGATTGGATTTTAACCAATTTAAAACATGTCATCAAAATTCTAAAATCAATTTTAATCAGGAAAAATTACTAATGATGTTCCATAAATAATTTTTTTAGTTTTTTCAAAAAGATTTGAATTAGCTAGTTTTTCTCTTCATTTTTTTGGGTTAAATTTTGAATTTTAAAGAGTCGAAATTAAAGATAAACTATGTTTCAAAATTTAATGTTAATTCTTTGGGTGTTTTCACCTCTTTTAAACCGTTCAGTTAGGTGTTTTTTTCATCATTTATTCTCAACAAAAAACCTTCCGTAAAAGGAACAAAAATGTACGACGGAATGACAGACAGAGATAACCTTTTGTATATATATATATATATATATATATGTGTATATATATATATGTGTATATATATATATATATATATATATATATATATATATATATATATATATATATATATATATATATATATATATATATATGTATATATATATATATATATATATATATATATATATAATTTTTTAAAGGTAAATTGAGCAAATTGGCTATTTCTGGCAATTTATTTAAGTGTGTATCAAACTGGTAGCCCTTCGCATTAATCAGTAACCAAGAAGTAGCCCTTAAATTCAAAAAGGTTGGTGACCCCTGCTTTATAGTAACGGCCCTTAAGCATAAAGTTATGATGATAATATATACATAATTATTCTAACAGTAACATTGTGGGTGAAACCTCCCAATCAAAGTATTACAAGAAATAAAATGCAGAAAAAAACCCTGTAACGTTAGAGGGAAAAAGGCACAGTATTTTTAGATTAAAAGTGTAGGTTTTTTCTGTTGCTCCCCCACGCTGCTTCTACTGCTCCGAAGACAGCAAGGACTTGACTCGGTGAAAGAAACAATGTTAGTATGCCTCCCCGCTCTTCTTGAACTGCTCTCGTGGATGGGTTGTGTCCGCCAGAGTCATTTCGTAACTTTAGATGCCGAGGACACATTTGCTAGCGATAGCTGTAGCGAGCTGACGAGACCAGCTTGTAGCAGCCCTAAGCGTCCTACAAGCCACAGTGAATAGATTTAGCCCTTTAGCTAGTCCTACACCCCAGTCTACCGCACACCACACCTTAGTCATAGGGGGACTCGATCACCCGAAACATAAAGTTTAGTAAACCAGCCATAATTAAGTGTATTCCCGGGGCCACATTACCTGATATTGAATCTAGTCAAAGGGAGCTGACTTGTAACAGGCCTACTAAGACTCACACCACGAGCTACGCGAACATAGTTGTACAAATCGGCTCCAATGACATAAGGATGAGACAAGTCAGAGATTATAAAGAGGAACAAAGGTATGATAAGTAATCTGGCTAGAAAAATGTCTAGGCATCAAGTTTTTGTTTCTGGCCCTCTGCTTGTGGGAGGCAATTATGAGAGGTACAGCAGATTAGTCTCGCTTAATAAGTGGCTGGCTAATTTTTGTAGAGAACAGGGACCAACGTTTACTGATAATTTGCCCTCTTGCTGAGGAAGGATGACCTTCACCCTAATTGGGAAGGCGCCATCATTCTTTCTAGAAATTAAGACAACTATTTGAGTCAAGCTTGACTAACTACACCAGAACAAGCTCGGACACAGGCAATTACAGTGTCTGTTAGTCCGGATGAGAAGTGAGTTAAGCTAGAACTGATCAGCGCCAGACTGGAAAATTCCTCCGCACATAGCATTTCTCATAGAATAATACATATGCCACATGATGTTTTTTCTGTAGGGACTGTGCCAGAGGTGAACATGCTTTCTACTCAGGTAGCAAATTGTGACGCGTTCAATCTATCGCAGCACCAAGCAAATAATCTCAAGATCCCTATCATAACAATTCCTAGATGTGATCAAAATTATTTATGGCGCACTACACAAAATTAGCGTAATGTTATTAAAGGCCTACTGAAACCCACTACTACCGACCACGCAGTCTGATAGTTTATATATCAATGATGAAATATTAACATTGCAACATATGCCAATAGTTGACTAAATTGCAATTTTAAATTTCCCGTGGAGTTTCTTGTTGAAAACGTCGCGGAATGATGACGCGTGCGCGTGACGTCACGGACTGTCAGGAAATATTAGCTCAGCACCAATTACGGCTAAAAGTCCTCTCTTTTTATCGCATAATTACACAGTCATTTGGAAATCTGTGTTGCTGAATCTTTTGCAATTTGTTCAATGAATAATGGAGACTATAAAGAACAATGCTGTTGGTGGAAAGCGGTGTATTGCAGCTGTCTTTTGCACCGAGTCACAGCCGGTGTTTCTTTGTTTTTAACACAGAGGGGTCAAGCGAACATGTTTCTCTACGTCAACCAGCATGTTTTTGGATGGGAAAATTGTGATATATATCTTACCAGAGACATCATTGGAATATTCGTCCTCCTGCAGTAGCTGTTTAAAAGGCAGCTGTGAGCTTGGCTCTTCGGCTTCTCTTTGAGACACCGCGTGTTCACCGGAGCCATCCTACCTCACTAAAAGACTATTAAAACAATAAGCAGATTAGTGATCTTCCATAATTATCCTAGTAAATGTGTCTAATTACATCTGAAACGCTCACACTGCCGCCGACCGGAGCCGTCGCTTTTTATTTTATTTTCTTTTTCTTTTTTTTTTTCTAGTCCTTCGCTATCAATATCATCATCCATTAATCTTTCATCCTCGCTCAAATTAATGGGGAAATTGTCCTTTTCTCGGTCCGAATAGCTCTTGCTGCTAGAGTCTCCCATTATAAACAATGTAAGGACGTGAAGAGCCCTCACCCTTGTGACGTCATCGTCTGTGACGTCCGGTAAAGGCGAGGCTTTTTTATCAGCACCAAAAGTTGCAAACTTTATCGTCGATGTTCTCTACTAAATCCTTTCAGCAAAAATATGGCATCCCCGTTTAAATAAGAAAATCTCATTTCAGTAGGCCTTTAATATAAGTACTACGGACACCGTTGACAAAAATGCCTCAAAACAGCCCACTACCTATAATATGGGCTATTTAAACATCAGATCATTGTCTCCCAAAACGTTATTAGTTAATGAAGTCATTAGAGACAACAATCTTAATGTCATTGGTCTCAGTTAAAGTTGGCTAAAACCAGATTAGTTTTTCCTGCTTAACGAGGCATCTCCTCCGAGCTTTAGGAGTGCACATATTACCCATCCTCTTAAAGGGGTTGAGTGGTTGCATTAATATCCAATGAAAACATTAACCTTACCACTAACCTAAGTAATAAATATAAATCATTTGAGGTACTTACTATGAGGTCTGTCACACTGCTACCTCTCTATCTGGCTGTTATCTACCGCCCACCTGGGACCTATTTGGACTTTAACAGTGAATTTCCAGAATTTGTCGCTGATCTAGTCATGCAGGCAGATAAAATAATAATAACAGAGGATTTTACTATTCATATGAATACCCCGTCAGCGCTTCAGACTATAATTAACAGCTGTGGTCTTACACAAAGGTAAATGAACCCACGCATCGCAACGGTAATACGATAGACCTAGTCGCCAGAAAAAAAGGGTGAAAATAGGGTTTTGGAAAACCAGGAATTCTGGAAAATCTTGGAAACTTTTTGAACTTGGAAAAATGATAGTTTGAATGAGCATTATAAGGGAAATATGTTCAAGGTGAAATAGTTTGAATCGGTTAAAACATTTGAAATTGGTGGACGTTTGAAAAATGGCCGATTCATTTTAAATGGAAAAAAATGTACCGAAATTCTGGGAAATCTGGGAATATTTGGAATTTGTCAAGGGAAAGCGCGCGATTCCCGAATAGGTTGAACAGTTTGAAGTTGGAACGGTTTGAATTGGATGTAAAATGTGGAAGGTAGACCGCGCAAAAATCTGGAGAAGAAGAAGAAGTAGAAAAACCGCTTTGGAGCATTCAGACAATATTTAAAGTTGCGAGTAAAAACAAAATGTTGTAACACCACTAGAAATACCTCATCATTTTATGAGAAGAGTCATGATTTTACAAGAAAAGGTAGTCATGTTACAAGTAAAAAAATTAATATTTGATTAGAAATGTTCTGTGTTTGCGGGATGCAAAGCTGTGCACATATTACCCGTCCTCTTAAAGGGGTTGAGGGGTTGCATTAATATCCAATGAAAACATTAACCTTACCGCTAACCTAAGTAATAAATATAAATAATTTGAGGTACTTACTAGGAAGTCTGTCACACCGCTACCTCTCTATCTGGCTGTTATCTACCGCCCACCTGGGACATATTTGGACTTTAACAGTGAATTTCCAGAATTTGTCGCTGATCTAGTCACGCAGGCAGATAAAATATCAATAACAGAGGATTTTGATATCCATATGAATACCCCGTCAGCGCTCCAGACTATAATTGACAGCTGAGGTCTTACACAAAAGTAAATGTACCCACGCATCGCAACGGTAATACGATAGATCTAGTCGCCAGAAAAAAGGGTGGAAATAGGGTTTTGGAAAACCAGGAATTCTGGAAAATCATGGAAACTTTTTGAACATGGAAAAATGATAGTTTGAAAGAGCAATATGAGGGAAATATGTTGAAGGTGAAATAGTTTGAATCGGTTAAAACATTTGGAATTGGTGGAAGTTTGAAAAATGGCCGATTCATTTTAAATTGAAAAAAATGTACCGGAAATTGGAATTCTGGGAAATCTGGGAATATTTGGAATTTGTCAAGGGAAAGCCAGCGATTCCCAAATAGGTTGAAAAGTTTGAAGTTGGAACGGTTGGAATCGGATGTAAAATGTGGAAGGTAGAGCGCGCCAAAATCTGGA
Source organism: Nerophis ophidion (assembly GCF_033978795.1). Lineage (NCBI taxonomy): Eukaryota > Metazoa > Chordata > Actinopteri > Syngnathiformes > Syngnathidae > Nerophis > Nerophis ophidion. The sequence continues at coordinate 69,440,405 of NC_084613.1, read as the reverse complement.
GGAGAAGAAGAAGAAGTAGAAAAACCAAGTTTGAATGGTTTGGAGCATTCACACAATAATAAAGTTGCGAGTAAAAACTAAATGTTGTAACACCACTAGAAATACCTCATCATTTTATGAGAAAAGTCATGATTTTACAAGAGAAAGTAAAAAAATGTATATTTGATTAGAACTGTTCTGTGTTTGCGGGATGCAAAGCTGTGACATAAACTCAACTCTCATATGGATTGTTAGTTGTAAATATGGAATGAAAATGAATTATTTTATTTTGTTTTAATGACACAGACAAGACCAATGTAGAAAATTGCTTTAGTAAAGCCAAATAACACAAAAATAAGGACTGACACTGATGCATCACAGCGTATCAGATCGTTTATCTTCTCTTGAATGTGGTGACACACCTGTTCTGAACCAGCAGCACATTTCCTTCTTTAATTCAAGTCACGACTTTTGACAAATGGTGACTCCAGTCCCCTGCATTTGCATCGTAGCATTGTGCTGCTCTTGTGTTGTGTAACTGCCATCCTTTTCTCTGCGTCTGTTTTGTTAATGTCGTCGCAGTCGTTTGTTTTCCGCGGAATTTTTTAAATTGTGCCCTCGTTTGGTGACAGATGAGTGAAAAATAAGACAATTGGCCTAGAATTCCATTTCTGGGCGCATGTGGTTGGTATGGCAACGTGGCCCCAAAGGAATACAGAGGTTGTGTATCTAAAGCTTTGTGCAGACTGGTCCAAAAACAAGGCAGACAGTGAGATTGCTGAGGGGTTTGGGGAGGTGGTTTTGGGGTTTGCGCTTCAGGAGGACTTGGTGCGTAGTAAAAAAAAAAAAAAAATGAAAAACACAGCTTGATTGACAGGTCAGCACCAAGTACCACCGACATTGTACAAGGGTGAATCTCTTGTATTCTCTTATTTTTATTCACCGCTCAACACTGTGAACAAAAAAAAGTTGTACATAAGCCCTGAAAAACAATATAAAGCTAGCCAAACCCAGACCAGCATCTATTGCACTGTAAACAAAGCACAGATGGTTGACTCACTCAAAGACCCAGAAAGGTTGCATCCTCACTTAAATTTCAATCAATCAATCAGTCAATCAATCAATGTTTTTTTATATAGCTCTAGATCACAAGTGCCTCAAAGGGCTGCACAAACCACAACGGCATCCTGGGTAGGGCCCAAATAAAGGCAAGGAAAAACTCACCCCAGTGGGACATCGACAATGATGACTATGAGAAACCTTGGAGAGGACCTTAAATTTCAATGGTCAATTCAACGTCACAACTTGACTTTGTTTAAACGTCGTCAAAAAACACGTTGTGTTTGTGTTGTAAAATATTGGTTGGGAAATGAAACCCAGTATTGATTACACGTCGTCAAAAAGCACGTTTGGTTTGAGTTGATCAACGTCAGGACCCAATTCAACAAGTTCTCAACAATGTTTTAATGTCTTGTACCTGCTCGGTTACTTATCCCACACTAGGGTTAATTACGTTGTTGTAGTGCAGAAGAAAAAGGTAATGAAAACAACAACAAAAAAACATTGTAATAAATACTACATAGGGTAGAACAGGGGTTAGTGCATGAGTCTCACAATACAAAGGTCCTGGGTTCGATCCCCGGACTCGGGGTCTCTCTGTGCGGGTACTCCGGCTTTCTCCCACCTCCTAAGGCCATGTCTACACTAAGTCGTTTAACCCCTTAAACAAATAATTATTTAGCCTGAGCCCCGTTTCAGCCACACTGAACCAGCGTTCAAGGTCCCCCTCCTCGGACAAATTTTTACACGGCTAAGTGCACCGTGTATTTCTTGAATCTCCGGCACTTAGCTTTGTATGGACTAAATGATCATTTACAAAGTGAGTTGGGAGAGGAAGTGACGTCAGAAAGAACGCGTCACAGCCAGCTTCATATTAAAGCGTTTTTTCGTAACTCGGAGGTAAACACTGGAAATATGAAGGTGAGTCATCCAGACATGCCCGTGTTTCTCCTTTTGTTGTACAGACGCTTGTGGAAATCACATGTATACCTTTAAGAGAAAGCGATTGCAGCTATCTGGGATACAACACTTTTCAGATGGAAAGAGAACTTTCCAGCTGTGATTCTACTTAGCGAAACACTTCGTCCATTTGTCGAAGGAGAGTAAATGAGAATGCGGGCTCCCGTGGATGTGATTAAAAAAAAGTAGTGTGTGCTTTGTATTAACTGGTCATCGAGGGAAGACTCTATGGAAAACGGCAAATGCATTTGGACTGGCAAAATCAGTTATTGTCCGCCATGTATGTCTTGGACTCAACGTCTAGGTCCAGACTATATAAAGTTACCAAAAAGGAATGGGCAATAAAGGTGAAGGTAAAAGAGTGAGGAGTGTCCTGACCAGATATCTAGGTTCCCAGTTTGATTGTTGTAAAATGTTCTTTATCACATTGTTATCGTGTCTAATAAAGATTTGATTAATTTATGATGACTCAGGTGTGATTCACTACAGTGGGGCCCCACAGCACACTGGATTCCAGTTAATTGAAATACGACAACACTGGATATTGTTTAGATAAGTTAAATTTAAGAACTTGCACACAAAACAACACTGGAGGTGACTATGACGTGGCATTAAACGGTGGCATTTTTGTGTGTGGACACGGATAAGGTTAGGTGTGATTTACCCTGGAAAACCTTATCTGGCTTAATGTAAACGGGACCCAAGACATGCACCTGGGGATAGGTTGATTGGCAACACTAAATTGTCCCTAGTGTGTGAACGTGAGTGTGAATTTTGTCTGTGTCAGGAAGTGTTGGTGACAAACTCCAAGATGCAGAGATGGCAGGCTCGTTGCAGGAAAACATGACTTTTAACGTCAAAAATAAAATGCAGAAAAACAGGTATCAGGAACCAGGAAAAAGGCAAACTGGAAACAGCTCTTCCTCCTATCCAGGAGATAGAAAAAAGCCGCTGCCTGACCAGGGCTCAGAAAATCTGCAAAGACTCCTCCCACCCCCAGCGAGGACTGTTTTCACTGCTGGACTCTAGGAAGAGGTTCCGCACCCTCCGAAGCAGAACCTCCAGGTTCTGCAACAGCTTCTTCCCTCAGGCCGTAAGACTCTTGAACGCATCATAATTATCCCCTCAATTCCCCCCAAAATGGATTAATCCTCTGGAATAAAAAGACAATACAACATACAACCATAAACCTGGATGCATATGCAAAAGTGCAATATACTTATATGTAATGTAATCTATTTATTTATATCTGCACGTTATTGCTTTTTTAATGCTGCTCTACCATGAGCGAATGCAACACAATTTTGTTCTTATTTGTACTGTAAAGTTCAAATTTGAATGACAATAAAAAGGAAGTCTAAGTCTAAGAAACTGGAAACAACAAACAGGAAACAGCAAATAATAGTCCAGCAATGACTGGAGAGCGAGGCAGGAATAAATAGCCGTTGGCTGATTGACACCAGGTGTGGCGAGGCTGCCAATTAGCCGCAGGTGAGGAGAAACAGCGCTCAGGGAGACAAGCAGGAAACTGAACCAAAGTAAGAGCGCTGACAGGAAATAAAACACAAACACAGAGGAAAAACTTTAATAAAATAACCAAAGTGTTAATGACAAGCCTGACAGTCTGTCTATCTGTGTAGGCCCTGTGATGAGGTGGCGACTTGTCCAGGGTGTACGCCGCCTTCCGCCTGAATGCAGCTGAGATTGGCTCCAGCACCCCCGAGAGGGACAAACGGTAGAAAAATGAATGGATGGATAAATACTACATAGTGCGCACTTATATGTACAGCTAAATAACATCCATATTGCATACCAAGAAAAAAATGTAAGAGTAATCACATAAGTGTGTTGTAAAGTCCTATGGCTGTGGGTAGAAAGGACCTGCAAAAGTGCTCCTTCTTGCATTGTGGACGAAACAATGTAATACTGAAGGAGCTACTCGGGGCCTCCACAGTGTTGTGCATGCAGTGAGAGGGATTGGTCAGCATTCTTCTGTCAGCCACTTCACCAACGCTGTCTCATAGGCAGCCTTGGACGGGGTCAGCTCCCTTGATCAGTTTATTAAAGGCCTACTGAAATTAGATTTTATTATTTAAACGGGGATAGCAGGTCCATTCTGTGTCATACTTGATCATTTCGCGATATTACCATATTTTTGCTGAAAGGATTTAGTAAAGAACATCCACCTTAAAGTTTGCAACTTTCGGTGCTAAGAGAAAAGCCCTGCCTCTACTGGAAGTCGCAGACGATTACGTCACAAGTGTGGGGGCTCCTCACATATTCACATTGATTTCGTCACGTCTGTAAGTTTATGTTTTGGGTTTGGTCAGGTTATGTTTAGTTTTAAGTTCTTTCTCGGCACTTCCTGGTTTGTTTTCGTCTCCATGCCAACTCATTAGTTTTCACCTGTCATGTCACGTCCCTGTCCTCAGCCTCACACCTGTTTTCACTAATTATCATAGCTACTTAAGTCACTCTTTTTCTTGTCTTCATTCTGGGATCTTCACACACTCACACACGCTACCCATGCTGCACCTCCTTCACGCCCTCGTTTATCTGCTTCATGCCTTGCTACGCTGTTCATTTTGTCCAAGAAAGTCTTTGTTTATAGTTCATAGGCAATTTTTTTTGTGCGAAGTCCTTCAGTCTATGTCCATCATTTCATGCCATGGAGCAGGTGTTTTTGTTTCACGTTTGTGGTGTGTAGCCAAGTTTTGTACCTCCATTGTGAGCGTTTTTTGTTGTTTGTTTGTTTATTAAATAAATATCATGTACTCACGTCCACGCCTCGCTCGTGCTGATCCTCATCTGCGTCGAAGAAACAATCCAAGTCCAAGCCTAGTTGTGACAGATTTTTAATGGGATCCTCTAACAAAAAGTGCTATTCGGACCGATAAAACGACAGTTTCTCCATTAATTTGAGCGAGGACGAAAGATTTGTGTTTGATGATATTGATAGCGACGGACTAGAAAAAAAATAAAAAAACAAGTTAAAAAAAAAAGTGATTGCATTGGGACAGATTTAGATGTTTTTAGACACATTTACTCGGATAATTCTGGGAAATCCCTTATCTTTCTATTGTGTTGCTAGTGTTTTAGTGAGTTGAATAGTACCTGATAGTCGCAGGGGTGTGTCCACGGGTGTCTTGACGACAATATCTCAGGTGAGTCGACGGCAGCTGTATGGACGGCACCAGCTCAGCTTTTCTCCGGTAAGAAGCCACTTTTTAACCACAATTTTCTCACCGAAACCTGCTGGTTGAGAATTCGTCGTGATTCATGTTCGCTTGACCGCGCTCTGATCCATAGTAAAGTTTCACCGTGTGTTTGTGTGGCTAAAGGCTAAAGCTTCCCAACTCCATCTTTCTACTTTGACTTTTCCAATATTAATTGAACAAATTGCAAAAGATTCAGCATCACAGATGTCCAAAATACTGTGTAATTATGCGGTTAAAGCAGACAACTTTTAGCTGTGTGTGTGTGCAGCGCTCATACTTCCTAAAAACCTGTGACGTTCTGCGTACACGTCATCATTAAACGACGTTTTCAAGACAAAACTCCCGGGAAACTTAAAATTGCAATTTAGTAAACTAAAAAGCCTGTATCGGCATGTGTTGCAATGTTAATATTTCATCATTGATATATAAACTATCAGACTGCGTGGTGAGTAGTAGTGGGTTTCAGTAGGCCTTTAAGTCTATTCCTGCTCTGACTGCGCGGCCCCCACCCCGGCTAACGACGGCATAGAAACACCGCAGCTGGTGTTCAAGTTCAGGTGATTACGTGCACACCAGTGAAAGGAACCTGGGATGACTTCTCTGTATTCCTGCTGGCTCCCCTCCGACACACGTCCCACCGCTGCGGAGTCGTCCGAAAACGTCTGCAGATGTCAGCGGTTGGAATCATGCCTGAACTTAATGCACCAGTAGAGTGGGGAAAAAACTGCCACTATACACACTCATTATCAAGGGTTGGAATTGGCGGTTGAATCACCAAAAATTATTCCCGGGCGCAGCCACCGCTGCTGCTCACTGCTCTCCTCACCTCCCAGGGGGTGATCAAGGGTGATGGGTCAAATGCAGAGAATAATTTCGGCACACCTAGTGTGTGTGTGACAATCATTGGTACTTTAACTTTAACTTAACACCTCTGACACACAAGGACTAACAAAGTTTGCCAGTGAATAAATATGATCAGAATAATATCAATCTCAAAGAGATTCCCGAGCCATTTTGTTAAACATTGTGATGTGACGTGCGCAGGGGGAACCGCAGTTACCTACAAAAATTACAAACCTACTCACGACATAGTTCAGCAGTTCTCAACCTTTTTTCAGTGATGTACCCCCTGTGAACATTTTTTTAATTCAAGTACCCCCTAATCAGAGCAAAGCATTTTTGGTTGGAAAAAAAACAGATAAAGTAGTAAAATACAGCACTATGTCATCAGTTTCTGATTTATTAAATTGCACTTAAAATCTCTGGAAGCAATCCTGGACAGCCAGTTAAAATTCAAATATCCTCCAACAAGACACAAGGTTTGTCTTTTTTTGTATTTTAAGTGAATAACGAAATGTAAACTTGGTAGGTTGTAGGATACTAGGAGCTAACAGCTACACAACAGCTGAGCACGCAAAAACACACAAGCTAAAGCTATTTAATAAGTGTCCCTAATTAAACAATATCGCAGGGGCGGTTTAGCTCGGTTGGTAGAGTGGCCGTGCCAGAAACTGGAGGGTTGCAGGTTCGATTCCCGCTTCCGCCATCCTAGTCACTGCCGTTGTGTCCTTGGGCAAGACACTTTACCCACCTGCTCCCAGTGCCACCCACACTAGTTTAAATGTAACTTAGATATTGGGTTTCACTATGTAAAGCGCTTTGAGTCACTGGAGAAAAGCGCTATATAAATACAATTCAATTCACTTCACTTCACTTTTGTCATTGTAAACAAGTGCCAAATAATTATAGCTGTACAGCATATTACTTACGGATACAAAGTCTCAAAAGCAGAAAACGTACTAGAACGTATCAAGTAACAAACGTGTCCGGATCATTCAACTTACATCGTCACGGGCTTCACATAATGAATTGATGTGACCACTAGATGTCGCCAACAAACTAATTAACACTCCACTTCAAAATAAAAATCTGTCATAAGGCTAGTGTTTGTTTTCTGAGCAATTTCACTTGATCAAACCTTTTACAACAGGGGTCTCAAACATGCGGCCCGCGAGACGTTACTATGCAGCCCGCGCTTTGATATGACAATTTAATGTTGGTGCGGCCCGCGAGTTTAATATGAACGGCGCTTGCCAACGTCCCCAATTTTCCTGGGGGATCCCTGAATTTTATGGCACCAGTTCTCTCGAAGACCCTGTCAATTTTTACCAGATCATAAATATTCAAGAAGTGCCGTAATGGCATTATAGCGCCCCCTACATCCTGAACTGACAGCGTTGCATCTGGACATGTGAACAGCACGTGTGTTAATGTAAGATATATTTGATCAACAGCTACACAAGTCACACTAAGCGTGGCCGTAAAAACGCTTTTACCACTGTTACAAATATGTGCCAGACCGTGAACCCACACCAAACAAGAATGACAAACACTTTTCGGGAGAACATCTGCACCGTAATACAACGTAAACACACCAGAACAATTACCCAGAATCCCGTGCAGACCTAACTCTTCCGGGAAGTGCAGTCACGGCAGCCCTTAATAATGTCGGCCGGGTGAAAATTAGGAAAAATTCGGGAGAATTGGCTGCACCGGTAGATTGTCGGGTGGTGCACTGAAATTCAGGAGTCTCCCGGAAAAATCGTAAGGATTGGCAAGTATGTTGCTAGGGCGGGAAAACCATTCATAGAAGGGGAAATCATTAAAATGTGCATGTTGGATTTTTTAAGAAATCTTTTCGTGCGGCCCAGCCTCGCCCAGTATCTGCATCCAGTGGCCCCCAGGTAAATTGAGTTTGAGACCCCTGTTTTACAACATTTCACACTACAAAATCCAAATATTATGTATTATTAGTTGTGCTGATATCATATTGGGTTAATTACTGGATCGGCCGATACCTAAAGCTCCAATGTCAGTATCATATCGGAAGTGGGAAGTGTTGTATGAACAATGTCACACCGTGGTGAGAGAAGTCCTGTTTTGGGGTTGTCGGGCAAACTTCCTGTATTAGTTTGAAAATTCTAATCCTGCTGTGTCACTGGTCTGATGTCTCGCCTGATTGTGCCCACCTGTGTCACCCTCCCTCATGTGTATATAGTCCACGTCTTCCCCTGTCTTGTTGCCTGAGTATATTCTCTCGTCACGTACAGCCAGCCTTTGTCCACAGCCGCGAGCCAAGTTGATAATTATTGTCTTGCTTTATTTATTGATTTCTTTGTTCCCTCTGAGAGAGTGATTTTCGTTTGCTAAAGTTTTTCGATCAAGTCTTTTTGTGTCATTTTCATAGTGCCTCGTCTTCCTTTTTTCCTCCCTTTGGAGCGCTTTTAATTTGCAGGCTTCTCAGCACTTTATAACATACTTTCTGTTTATAGCTTCTCGACTCCTCTGCATGAATGATTTACCTTTTTTGTAGATAATCATAGATTGTTGTTTTTATTTTTTATTAGAGTCATGTATAGGGGCGGTATAGCTCGGTTGGTTGAGTGGCCGTGCCAGCAACTTGAGGGTTGCAGGTTCGATTCCCGCTTCCGCCATCCTAGTCACTGCCGTTGTGTCCTTGGGCAAGACACTTTACCCACGTGCTCCCAGTGCCACCCACACTGGTTTAAATGTAACTTAGATATTGGGTTTCACTATGTAAAGCGCTTTGAGTCACTAGAGAAAAGCGCTATATAAATATATAATTCAATTCAATTCATGTAGAACTTTGCTATTGCCTTTTTTCTCCCTATTGAGTGATTTTCCGTTCATTGCCTTACGCCCAATTCTACATACTGTATCCTTTGTTGCTCGAATGTATAAAAGAGATTTTGTAGCCACTTTGTTTTAATCACTCTTGCCAAGAGATATCAAAGAAAACTGTTATGATCCGCTGCCCGGATCATAGCATATTCTGGTTTTGTTCCGTTTCGGTATTATGTTATAATGATGTTTACCTTAGTTCCTGGTGGCACTTCCTGTTTGTTCTGTTACTATTGTCACGCATTAGTGTCACCTGCCTCTTGTTTTTGACTCACACCTGTTTGTATTTACGTTCCTTATACAAGCCTGCCTTTTCCGTTGACTCGTCCTCGCTTCCTAGTTTTGTTACATGTAACAAATGTCGACGCTGATTCCCTATTCTGGTAAACCTGCTTTTCTATTTGCTAACTTCCACGCTATGCTTATGGTTTTCTAGCTCCCATGCTAGTTCTGTTGGTTTTGCCTTTTGTGCCTCGGTCCAGTTTTTCTGTTCTTGGTCTGTTTTAAGTTTTAAATAAATCTATATTTCTTACCTTACGTTGTGTCCGAGCCCGAACTGCATCTCGAGAGAACGACCCGCATCACCATGCCCAGCATGCGTCACAAAAAACTTTCTAAATAAAGTCTGGTCACTTGTCACTCTTCTGCACCCGAGTCCCCATTCTCGGCAAGACCTAACAAACAAAAGACAAGACTAGAACATTTAACTTGATGGCAAAGACTACTTCCCGGCTATGAAACTGAAATGCTTGCAAATGAGATTGACAAGATACAACAACTGAACAGAAGCATTATCATTATCAATGTTAAATGTAAAATAAATCGATACAATTAGGTTAATTAACATATGTTAAACATACATTTTCCTGAAGGAATCAATAAAGTACTATCTATCTATCTATCTATCTTTCTATCTATCTATCTATCTATCTATCTATCTATGCATCCATCCATCCATCTATATATCTATATATCTAGCTATATATCCATCTAAACACTGACAATTGGTACCATTGAGAATCAGTACCGATTCCCACGTTCCTTGATTTGGTACCGTATGGTTGCTCATGTCAAGACGTGGAGGTTTTCGCAGCTTGCTGCAGGGTTTGTTCTCCCGTGATGCAAACGGACTACTCTGGACCAGGTGTGAAGGTAGGGACATTTTTAATTAATAAGTATAAAAATAGGAACAAACAAAAAGGCGCACGAGGCAAAAACACAACCTAGACAGGAAACAAAACTCACTAAACTGTGGCATGTATAAACAAAATTTATACGGCATGAGAATCGAGCAGCATGAACTATGGCATGCAAACTAGCAATGTCTCCAGGACGACAAACTGGCAAAACAGGCTAAAATAAGTCTCTTAATTAGAGCAGGTGTGTTTATTTTTTTACATGAGGCAGGTGAAACTAATGGGTCATCATGGTAACTAAAAAAGGGAGCGTAAACAGGAACTAAAAGAGTCCAAAACTAACAGAAAACAACAAACATGATCCAGACCACAGATCATGACAGCTCACAAGTTTTACTCACTTTTCTTGAGTATATTTTTGAGGTTTGGGATTGGGTGTGTAACGAAAATAGTTTTTCATAAAACAATAGTTTGTGTCTTGAAAAGCATCTTGTAAAGTAAACCAACCGCCAGGGAGGATGTCTTTACGCTCGAGTAGCGCATCAGCTGCCACTATTCCTGGCAATGCCCGGGTGATAAACGCAGACTGCGAGCTAGAATAAACTACCGAGCAACACGCACTAACTGGTGTAGGCTCCTAACATCGCTGCTCGTTTTTATGTCTGCGAGGCGGAACAATAACGTATTAGTCTCGAGGGGGCTCAATTTCAAGATTAAAAAAAAAAAAACGCTAATAAGAATAAAACCATTGGCTTCAAAGGAGAAGTGAAGTCTTGACACAAATAATTTATCAACCGAATGTTTGCAAGTGTGGCTCATCTTCTCCTTTTGAGACGTTTCCCATAATGCAGTGCAGTCAACAAGATTTACAGGTGTTTGTCTTCCATGCCCCCGAGCAACAACAGTGTGCTAATGTTCAGCCTGTGTTATTTAGTCCGCATATCATCACAAGTCATCGTTAACAGATCGCTGGAGTACATTTGATTATGGACCATTATTGACCACCCCTTATTATTTTTTCATTGATTCACCCACGGCAGCGATGAAAAGGCCCGACCCGCTGCGACGGCTCTTCCTGGGCGCGTCTAATTGAATATCACCTCTTCACTGGAAACTTGTGCCAAAGTTGACACCCGCCGCCTGTCTGCGACAGCTGACAAGCACCTCAGGGTCTTGATTATGAATTATTCACGTCAGCCCCACAGCTCAAAGGCAGCAAGAGTTGAGTCAGGCATGATTCAGCCTCACATGTCTGGCTGCTTCGCGAAAGGCGCTTTACGCCTGCGGTGACTTTCTTTCAAGATTTTATTACTGTGAAAAGTCAACTTCAGGTGTTGAAGAACTCTCGTTATTGCTTTCTCAGGGTCAAAATATATTATGATGGCACCAAAAGTTACCAAAAGTCAGACGAAGACCAGATCGTACGAAAAACGAACCGAAAACACCCACAAATATGAACAAAAAGTTTTACATGCGAAAAATATTGGAAAATACAAATACATGATGAAATTAAGAGGATATATGAACCTTTAACATCACTTATCTTTGGTGAAGCCACACACACACACACACACACACACACACACACACACACACACACACACACACACACACACACACACACACACACAAAGACACACAATCGCAACAGACACAGATTTATTTGCTTACAGACACACACATCTAATCGTAGAGACACAAATCACAACCTGGACGGACAGATGTTTTGTTTACAGACACACGAATCTAAACACAAACAAATAAATTGCAACACATACTCTCACACTTTGCGTTCACACACACAAATCGCAACACTGACAGATTTTTTTTTTTACAGACACACAAGTCTAAACACGGCCACACAAATTGCAGCATTAACAAATATATTTTTAGTTTACACACAAATCTAAAGACAAACACACACATTGCAATTGAAATACTTGCCATTATTACTTGTCTGACGGCTCCTGTGATAGTGTTTCTTCACTTGGCTCCTCTGTACTCAGTCATACATTAATCTGTGTGTGTGTGTGTGTGTGCATGTGCGTACACGCGTGTGTGTATATGTGTGTGTGTGTGTGTGTGTGTGTGTGTGACTGACATATTTTTTGGTTACATACATACAAATCTAAACACAAACACACAAATTGCAATACGTACTCACAGACTTTGCGTTCACACACACAAAAATCGCGACACCGACACATTATTTTTTTTACAGACACACAAATCTAAGCACAGACTCACACTTCACAACATGAATAGACATATTTTTTGTTTTCACACACACACACACACACACACACACACACACACACACACACACACACACACACACACACACACACACACACACACACAAAATTACAAACAAAGACACACAAATCGCAACACAGACAGATTTATTTGCTTACAGATACACACATCTAATCATAGACACACAAATTGCAACCTGGACGGACAGATGTTTTGTTTACAGACACACAAATCCAAACACAAACACATAAATTGCAACACATACTCTCACACTTTGCGTTCACACACACAAATCGCAACACTGACAGATTTTTTTTACAGACACACAAGTCTAAACACGGACACACAAATTGCAGCATGAACAAACATATTTTTTGTTTACACACACAAATCTAAACACAAACACACAAATTGCAATTGAAATACTTGCCATTATTACTTGTCTGACGGGTCCTGTGATAGTGTTTCTTCACTTGGCTCCTCTGTACTCAGTCATACATTAATCTGTGTGTGTGTGTGTGTGTGTGACTGACATATTTTTTGGTTACATACATACAAATCTAAACACAAACCCACAAATTGTAATGAGTACTCACAGACTTTGCGTTCACACACACACAAATCGCGACACCGACACAGATTTTTTTTTTTTACACACACACAAATCTAAACACAGACCCACACATCACAACATGAATAGACATATTTTTTGTTTACACAAACAAATCCAAACACAAACACACAAATTGCAATTGAAATACTTGCCATTATTTCTTTTCTGACGGCTCCTGTGATAGTCTTTCTTCACTTGGCTCCTCTGTACTCAGTCATGCATTAGTCTGTGTGCGCGTGTGTATGTGTGTGTGACGGACATATTTGGACAAACACAAACACACAGATTGCAACACGTAGTCACACACTTTGCGTTCACACACACACAAATCGCAACACCGACACAGATTTTCTTTTTTACAGACACAAATCTAATCACAGACGCACAAATCGCAACATGAACAGATATATTTTTTGTTTACACACAAATCCAAAGACAAACACACAAATTGCAATTTAAATACTTGCCATTAATACTTGTCTGACGGCTCCTGTAATAGTGTTTTTTCACTTGGCTCCTCTGTACTCAGTCATACATTAATCTCTTTCTCTCTCCCTCTCTCTCTCTCTCGCTCTCTCTCTCTCTCTATCTCTCTGTGTGAGTGTGTGTGTGCATGTGTTTGTGTGGGTGTGTGTGTGAGATTGACGATGGGGGAGGTGGGACGTCGGGGCATTGCTTTTAAGAATGTAAAGCACTTCGTGTTGCATTACTTTTATGTATGAAAAGCGCTTTATAGCTAAAGTTTGATTTGATATGTTTATGCCATAAACATATCAATATGACACAAAGTAACAGCATTTTAGGTAATAACTTCAAAGGTGAACGGTTGAACACAACATCTTCCTGCAACTCCATCAAGGTGGTGATTGTTGTTGCCGTGGCGGTGACCCTCTCGACAAATTTCCTACCCCTTCCTTGCCGACATGTTGCCAGCAGATAATGAAAGTGTCAGTGCTCCCTCAACTGTAACCAACATGATGAGCCCATTTTCCCACCCGTCGGATCCCATTTCCCATGATGCAATGGCACGAGCGAGAGCTCTCATTCCTGCAAGAATCAAGTCAGCCTGAGCAAATGCGTAACCTCCGAGCAAGTGAAATATTCTGAATTTGGCGGAAAAGAAGCTGACTCTTCTTTCCGAGGGGAGAAGAAGCAGGAATATTGATTTGCTCTTGAAAACAATCAAAGAGACTGAATCATGAGAGCTGCACTGACAGAAACCCACCAACAAAGAGACATAATAATATCCAATATGCATAACAGTGATAAGTACAGCCTGGTCTTGGTCCTCTCTGACAGTTACTCACTGTCTTTGACCAAAACAATATTTAACTGCAGAAAAAGGGCTGATGGTGTACCGGTACCATAATTATTTTGATACTTTCCGTTACTTTTTTAAATAAAGGGGACCACACAAAGTTGCATTTTTGGCTTTATTTTATCCCAAAAAATTAGAGTACATCAAACATGTTTTTTATTGCAAGTGTGTCCTTGAATAAAATTGATTGATTGATTGAGAAGTTTATGGACATCTTTCTTATGATCCGCTGCCTGGATCAAATTATGTTTAGGTTTTGGGTATTGTGTATTATTTGCTGCTAATGTTTACCTTTGTTCCTGGTTGTACTTCCTTGTTTGATCTTGTCTCCATAGTTACTGATTAGTTTCACCTGCCAGTTGTTTTTTGGACGCGCACCTGCCTCTTGATTACCGTCTTTATTTAAGCCTGCCTTTTCTGTTCATTCAGTCTTGCCTCCTAATTTGTGTTCGCACAACAATGACGACCTTGATCCTCGATTCGGTATTCCAGATTTGTACTTGCTAGCTTCCGCGCTAAACCTTTGTTTCTGTAGCTCTCATGCTAGTAGTTTTGTTTTTCCTTTTGTGCCTTGTGCAAGTTTTTCTGGTCATAGTCTGTTTTAATGTTAAATAAACCCTTGTTTCTTACCTTGACGCTGTGTTCGAGCCCTGAGAGAACGACCTGCTTCACCACGATGCCACGCAGTCGTTACAATCTTAAAGAATTTAATCCATTTAATGCTTTTAAAAAAGACAGATGGATGGCACAAAAAGACAAAAGGCTTGTTTCCATTGTGGTCCATGAAATATTCAACACTTTTGATACATTCAATAATAAAAGATATATAACCTGTAACATGTACAGTATATAAAAAAAAATATGTTAAAAAATGGATACATTATGTACATATACCCAGTATACATGTCAGGTGATTTGAAAAACAATATATACAAAAAAAGGGGAGGAGTCTATAGACACTATTTAAATGACACTATACCAAATAGTGAACATAAAAGACAACTTGTCTTTTATTGGTAAGCAAACTAACAAAGACTCCTATTTTAGTCTGCTGACATATGCAGTAAGATATTGTGTCATTGTCCATTCTATTATATTTGTCAAGATGATTAAGTAGTAGGAAAGGAATTATTAATCTACTTGTTCATTTACTGTTAATATCTGCTTATTTCTGTCTTTCATCATGTTCTGTCTACACTTCTGTTAAAATGTAATAATGATGTATTCTTCTGTTGTTTGATACTTTACTTTAGTTTTGGATGACACCACACATTTGGGTATCAGTCCGATACCAAGTTGTTACAGGATCATACATTGTCATATTCAAAGTCTTCATGTGTCCAGGGACATATTTCTAGAGTTTGTGAATATAATGTAAAAAACAAAACAAAAAAAAATGACAAAGAAGATAGATATTGATATTGACGTAATCATAGTAGTATATATATATATATATGTGTGTGTGTGTGTGTGTGTATATATATATATATATATATATATATATATATATATATACAGTATATATATATACAGTATATATATATATTGTGTATTGTATTCAACGCTTACATTTTTAGATTACCTTTAGGTGTGTCAATCGAGATTTTTTATTTGTTTTGTTTTGTTTTGTTATGTCAAAAAAAACTCTTTTAAATGGAAATAAACACAAAATATGCAATATTTCCATCTTCCTTCTATCCATTATACATTTACATCGATCACAGTGTTGGTCATCTTAACTTAAAAAAGTAATTACTGCAAGAGTAATTAGTTACCCAGTCAAGTAACTGTGACGTTAGTTTTAATTTTGTCATTTATTACGTTCGATATCTTTATGTATATATACATATATATATATATATATATATATATATATATATATATATATATATATATATATATATATATATATATATATATATATATATATATATATATATATATATATATATATGTATATACACACATATGTATATATAAATACATATTATATATATATACATATATATATATATATATATATATATAATATGTATTTATATATACATATGTGTGTATATACATATATATATATATATATATATATATATATATATATATATGTATGTATATACATATATATTTATATTTACATTTATAACTGTTTATAAAACGTATACTAATGAGTATTCATGGGATAAATAAAAACAAAGAAAATACATACAAAAAATGATAACAAACATTTATGATTATTTAGATGTTAAAAAAATTGATAATAATGTGTTGTGTGTGTGAAGTGACACACCATGCCCTGCAAACAGAGCACGTGCCAGATTTGGAATGAAACTATTTGGCTTCGAGCCATGGTTGTATTTGTTGACAATCTGGGGATTTGTTTAATCATATCTCAGCATGCTGATGGATCTTCTCCTGTTTCCTATCTACGTGCTGGGAATTTCAACCATGTCTGTGCCCACATTCCTTTGACCCCTCAATTCCCAGGGGGTTCGAAATAAATCATTTCAAACCCACATCTGAGTGCGCTTTTACGGCACGCTATTTATTTTGTTTTTGCACGGCTAATCTTTATGGATATTAGAAGTGAGACTCTTTTCATCATCGTGTTGAAGTGGAAATATCGACTCACCCGCTTCATGGAACTTCTGATTGCTAAGATATTTAAAACACGTTGCGCAAACAGGGGGAGACTGCATGTTAATTCTTATCATTTTCAAAAGTCATTAAAAGAGATGACATCCAGATTCCAAAGACAATTAGTACTTTATATGTGACATGTACACTATGTGTATTCGTACATCTCAGGCAGCATTCAAATCTAGCTCGATAGAGCATGGGTAAGAATATTAAAAAAAATACCCTTGTATAAGCTATTGTCCTCTGCGGTGGACATTTGTGTTTGGTCTCTTTCTTTTGTCAGAGTTACACATTTTGTACAAAAAAAGAAAAAAATAAATAAAAAAAGTAAAACAAATATTCAAACCCAAATGTCCACAGCAGAGGATAGTGGTTCTCAGGATGATATACTACACTACTAATAACACCGCAGAGGCCACCACAGTTTATATCTTTCTTTTATTTTTTATTCATAGCTGTAGTAGAAGTGGCTGGTTGTGTCAGCTCAGCTGCTTCAATGTCTTTCATGTCCTTTGTTTTCTTTGAAGTTTGATGTTTCCCTATTACACACATGTAAGAGGGATGTGTACTATGGCTATGAGTTGTTGTTTTTCCCTTGGCCTCAGTCTGGACCCCTCTCCAGAGGCCCAGGCTTAGACAGATTTTTTTATTTCATTTTAATCTTTTATTTTTTTCTCTCATTCCCCACACCCCCTTGTTTACCTGTATCTCACCTTTTTGTAAGAGGCGCCGGAAGTCGGCAGACCCGTCAGCAATCCTGTTCTGTCTCCCTGTAATGTTTGTCTGATCTTGAATGGGATTTTGCTGAATATAATAACTTTCCTGAAGGAACTCTTCTGAAGGAATAAAAAAAGTACTATCTATCTTTCTATCTATCTATCTATCTATCTATCTATCTATCTATCTATCTATCTAATTAGGGAGATCTCTCAAAGTAGTGTCCCGGAACCCCTGAAATTGTTTTGCTCCATTGCCATCAAAACCAAGACAATACAATGAACCATACAATACAATACAATCATGCTATTAGTGAGATCTCTCAAGGTAGTGTCCTGGAGTCCCTTTATTTTTGTTGTTGAATGTATGCTGGGCATTGAATATTGTGGAGTGTTTTTTTAATGAATGTTTTCATACAAAATGTTTTTTTTTAATTTTATTTCTGCTTGTATTTATTTTATTTGGGTTTTCTTGTTGTCTGTTTTTTTCTTCTGTGATATGGATCCCTTTGGGTCTGAAATAAAATTACTACTACTTTCATCATCCAAACCAAGGCAATATACTATCATGTTATTTGTGAGATTCCTCAAGGTAGAGTCTAGAACCCCTTATGTTTCTGTTCTATTTTCATCCAAACCAAAACAATATACTCAGGCCCCTTTCAAATTATTCGGGGGCCCCAGGCAAAGGGGGTCAATGGGGACCCTAAATCCCCCCTCCCCCCTCAAAAAAAAATTATAAATAAAAAAATTTGAAAAATCTTTGACTGACGCACATTACACACTCATTAAATGTTTTAATAAAACAGGAATGTTTTCTATAAAATTGTAAAACATGTATACATTCTATCAAGTGTAGTTAACATTAATACAAACCATAAAATCAACGTGTTAAAAAGATAAGAGAATAAAAAAATATATAAAATATGCAAATAACATTCCTAAAGTACAAAATATTTACAATTTAAACACAGAAAATAACACTGGTTTCTTAAATAGTCAATCAATCAAAGTTTATTCATATAGCCCTTAATCACAAGTGTCTCAAAGGGCTGCACACGCCACAACGACATCCTAGGCTCAAATCCCACATCAAGGCAAGAAAAAAACTCAACCCAATCGGCTACAATGAGATACAAATACCAATAGAAATAGCACTATTGATAATGACTAATAACAATAATTACCTCTATCATCAACAATGCAATTGCTGAAATGCAACAAAACATATATGTAATGATGACTAGAGATACAAAAGAAAGCAGATACATGGAGTGGAAGAAAGAGAAGCTAGCTATATTAATCTTGTAGATTGTTATAGTAACAATAGGTTAAGCTTTGTCAGTGTGCCATGTGTTACCCAGTTTCGCGTAGGGCAACCACGTTAATATATGTTTGATGAAACGTGATTATATGCACGAGTGAATGTATGTATATGTACATGTATATGTACAGAATGTGTATATGAATGTTTGTACAGTGAATGTATATGTACAGTATGTATATATATATGTATGTTTGTATAGTGAATGTATATGTACAGTATGTATATATATGTATCTTTGTATAGTGAATGTATATGTACAGTATGTATATATATATGTATGTTTGTATAGTGAATGTATATGTACAGTATGTATTTATATGTATGTTTGTATAGTGAATGTGCGTGTGGATGTACAAACTTTGAGTGTGCAGGTATGTACTGTATTTGTGTATGTATGTGGGAGCGTAGGTATCTATATGTGTGTATATATGAATAACGGTGTGTATGTGAGTATATATATATGTATTTGCATGTGCAATATTTTTGACTCCCAATTTGGTACATTTTTAACCGTATTTCGACGCGCAGTCAGTAAAAGTTCAGATTACGTCACGACGAGTGGCCGCGCGCAGACTCTTAAAGTTCCAAGAGTAAAGGAGGGTAAGGGTCCCTCGAGGGGGATTTCTGACAGTATCAATGACATTGAGCTAGAGTGTCATTGTCATTAATTAATTCCTCTGTCAGTGTCATTGGGCATATCAGCCTTTTGGCTGCTGGGAGGAGGCCCCCTAAGGGGGATTTCGATAGTGTCTTTGACATTGCTCTGATATTGTCATTGTATTTTACGGGAATACAATCATAAATTGTTGATGCTGTTTAATTAGAATACATGACTAGTCGCTGTCAGGGGCTCCCTTCCAGCCTTTTTTCTTCTTCTGAGAGATAGTGTAACAGAAAATAATTGAGAAGCAAGATATTGACATTACTTGGTTTTTCAAGCACGGGAACATAGAAAGTGAGTGTGAAGGACAGTGCTGAGAAGAAGAGAACGAAATCTCTTGAATTACAGAAATAGATCATCAAAACGGGCAGCACGGCGGAGCAGTGGTTAGTGACGTGCCTCACAATACGAAGGTCCTGACTAGTCCTGAGTTCAATCCCCGGATCTTTCTGTGTGGAGTTTGCATGTTCTCCCCGTGACTGCGTGGGTTCCCTCCGAGTACTCCGGCTTCCTCTCGCCTCCAAAGACATCCACCTGGGGATAGGTTGATTGGCAACACTAAATCGGCCCTATCGTGTGAATGTGAGTGTGAATGTTGTCTGTCTATCTGTGTTGGCCCTGCGATGAGGTGGCGACTTGTCCAGGGTGTACGCCGCCTTCTGCCCAAATGCAGCTGAGATAGGCTCCAGCACCCCCTGCGACCCCAAAAGGGACAAGCGGTAGAAAATGGATGGATGGATGGATCATCAAAACAGTCCAAGCCTGTCTCTGCTAGTCTGCACCATTATTGTGCAATATTATATAGTGTGCATGAAATGGTATATATTATTATTATTTCTTTATAAAACTACTGCATTTGTTCGCAGTATATTCTATTGCAGGGGTTCTTAATTATTTTTTTTCTACCTCGGGGCCTACCTTATCACTGCTTGGCCCCATAGAACTAAGGGGCCAAGCTCAACTCCTGAAAAACAACCCCATACTATAATTCCATCTCCACCAAATTTCACTTTTGGCCCAATGCAGTCCGAAATGTACCGTTCTCCTGGCAACCTCCAAAACCAAACTTGTCCATCAGATTGCCAGATGGAAAAGAGTGATTCATTACTCCAGCGAACGCGTCTCCACTGCTCTAGAGTCCAGTGGCGACGTGCTTTACGCCACTGCAACCGATTCTTTGCATTGGACTTGGTAATGTATGGCTTAGATATAGCTGACCGGCCATGGAAACCCCTCCATGACGCTCTCTGCATACTGTACCTGGGCTACTTGGAAGGTCACATGCAGTTTGGAGATCTGTAGCAACTGACTGCGCAGAAAGTCGGCGACTTCTTTGCACTATGCGCTTCCGCTGACCCCTCTCTGTCAGTTTACATGGACTACCACTTCGTGACGGAGTTGCTGTTGTTCCCAAACTGCTCCATTTTCTTATGATAAACGCGACAATTGATTTTGGAATATTTAGGAGCGAGGACTTTTCACGACTGGATTTGTTGCACGACTGGAAATCACTGAGCTCCTGAGAGCGACCCATTCTTTCACAAATGTTTGTAGGAACAGTCGCCGTGCCTAAGTGCTTGTGTGGAGGTCTTGCTCCTCAGGCGTTCCTTGGATCACCAAAGAAGGACATGACAGCCTCGGTCATATTTGCGAACAATGATTTATTTTGCAATAAATGTTCCTTTATGCTTTTCAGCCAATGTCTGCCGTGTTTGTCAATCTCACCAGTGAGCACTCAAATGGTTTTTCTTCAGTCTGTTTTCTCACTCATGCTCGTGCTCCGGCTGCCAAATCTCCAACCTTTAACAACCATCAACAACTCCCCTTCTCCTTCCCGACTGCTGCCTTTAACAGAGCGACAGGTGATCAGACAAAACACTCTCAGCTGTGTCATCTACACACCTTTTGCTTATCTCGAAGCCGGTCCTGGCACATCCCGCTTTGCTGCAGGTCCACCGGCCACGCCCCTCACAGCTTGATTTTATACACCTGTGGCCGGGCCAAGTGATTAGGACACCTGATTCTGATCATTTGGATGGGTGGCCAAATACTTTTGGCAATATAGTGTTGAAGTTTTTTCACACGTTCCCACCTGATGCCTACCTACCAATGATGACCTCCACCAGGCTGTGATGGCCATGCTCAGGTCACATTCACAGCAGATATAGAGCAGCCAGATGGACAGACGCCAAGAGAAATGCCAGATTCAAGCGCGGAGGGCAAGGAAATCAATCGATGGACGACTCTTTCAGTTTAATAAAGCACACAGGAGCCTGAGAAATCTGATGTAATCTTTGCGGCACCTCCGGCAGGGAACGGCCGTCATGTAACTGCCGGGCTTCGGCGCCCACTGTCTCAGGAGGTTACAATAAACGCACAAAGCAAATTGCACGGGGAGAGGAATGTGAGGATGTGGAATCCCCCCTTCATCAAATGTTGGGAAACGTTATCTGTTTCTGCTGCATTCACAGCTCCTGTGTCCTTTCAGAGGGGATTTTCTGTGCCTCTCTGGACAGCAATTTAATCGTGGAAAACAATAGATTTGTTTATTTACATGCAGGTAAGAATCCCCGCTGTGCTTTCAGTCTAGACCAGTGTTTTTCAACCTTTTTTGAGCCAAGGCACATTTTTTTCATTTAAAAATTTCTGAAGCACACCAACAGCAGAAAACATAAAAAAAAATTTTTAACTCCACAGCCGATATTGACAGTAAAAAAATCGTTCTTGCAAGTGTTGGATATGAATTCAAACCATAACCAAACATGCACCACCTGTCTCATCGCGCCGTGACTTATTTTGAGTTTTTTGGTGTTTTCTTGTGTGTAGTGTTTTAGTTCTTGTTTTGCGCTCTTATTTTGGTGGCCTTTCCTGTCGCAGTTTCGTGTCTTCCTTTGAGCACCTGCTTTGTAAAAAACAAATCGAGACTGTTGAAGTTGTTGCTATCCTTCTTTGTTGATTGTCATGTCATGTACGGATGTACTTTGTGGACGCCGTCTCTGCTCCACAAGCTGTAAGTTTTTGCTGTCGTCCAGCATTCTGTTTTTGTTTACTTTGCAGCCAGTTCCGTTTTAGTTTCGTTTTCCATGGCCGTCCCTAAGCTTCAATGCCTTTTCTTAGCAGCACTCACTTTTTTTAAACTTTTGGTTTAAGCGTTAGATACCTTTTTACCTTAACTGTGCCTCCCGCTGTCGTCTGCATATTGTGATCACGACAACAAACCATGTTCCCGACATCTACAAAGCAATCGGCTACCTGCTGCCACCTACTGATATGGAAGAGTATAACATGGTTAGCTCTAGAAAGTGTTGCGTTTGACCACTTATTCCTCCCAGGGGATTTAAAACAACTGGTCTCTCCCAAGTTCTTTCGATGACACATAAGCTGGTTGTAAATGAATCCCAAGCAGAGTTGCTTATTTTGATATTTTATTACCAAAGCTTTGGGAGACCAATCTAGATACAACCTTTCAATCGCATTGCCCAAATTGATCTAACATTCAAACGGGAAGACACTACTTCTTGAATACGCAACCATCCCCCACCGTCCCCAGATGGGACATATAGGTTCTTTGTTCAACTAAAGATAAGATATTTAGGGAGTACTCCAACTTCTTACATTCCAAAGCTTCAAGGCTAACACATAGTTTACTTGCGGGCAAACAGAAAGACAATACATGGAAGAACACTAGCTGTTTTAAAATATGACTATGACTATAAATAAATAACTCTAAAATATGGATATATGTAGATACCTATCTCCGTCAAAAGCACCAACATTCAACAACGGCATATTATTTGCGGATTATAACTACTTGTTTGCAATAAAAATTTTAACACAATTAGGTGAAATTACATAATCTTTCACGACACACCAGACTGTATCTCACGGTCCACTAGTGTGCCGCGGCACAGTGGTTGTAAAACACTGGTCTAGACGACCAGCCCACACAGCTTTACCTGTAAAACACTACAGTATGTACACAAGGGAATACAAACTGCTTCAAAGTATTGTTCAGTTGCAACTATCAACTCGAAACATTCAAATGGGCTCTACCGAGGATGTCGTTGTGGTTTGTGCAGCCCTTTGAGACACTTGTGATTTAGGGCTATATAAATAAACATTGATTGATTGATTGATTGATTGAAATGGATGTTGTTTTTGCCCCTCAGATCTCCACCATCATAATTAGTTATCGGTCCGATCTAGATACCTGCAGGGTTATGTCGTCCTTGAGAGCACTAAAGGAAGACTGTGGACAGCAATAAGTGGACTAAAAATAGACAAGGGCATTATTATGTATGGCAGGTACTGTAGGCACTGTGTATGCAATTTAAAACCCACGTCACCTAAGACTGAGGCACAGCTTGTCTCCTTGATAGCTTTTTAACGCCGCCCTCACAATTAATTAGCAATCTGATTTTTTTTCCCCCTTAATGTTTAATGCTATGACATAATTGGTTGTGTATCAGTGCTGTAGTTTTTTTTTAATTTGCGTTGATATATTACAATAATGACTTCAACTAATGACTTAAACCAGAGGTGTCAAACTTGTTTGCCTTGAGGGCCACATCGTAGTTATGGCTGCCCTCACAGGGCGGTTTCTAACAGTGAATAAATAATACATGACTATACTAATACAGGGGTCTTTTAGGTTTTCCAGGCCTAGGACTCCTCAACTGATAGAGAGAAGAAGCAGAGAGCCTCTACTTATACATCTTATATGGAATAATTATTCTATTTTACATGAAAGTAGTCTTAAAAGTACCCTTTCATGTGCAATACTGACAATATTCAAATAACAGTATTGCGTCGCTAATGGCCAGCTGGCAACTAGCCTGCTTATCACTAGCTAGCAACTAGTGCACTAACCAATACCTGACAATAAACGCTACAAATCCAAAGGTGTCAAAAGTATTGCTCGTGGTCCGGAACAGGTTTTATATGGCCCGCGTGATGAGTTTGCCAAGTATTAAAATGAGTTGCTTTTTTTTTTTTTAAACGAAATAAACTGCTGTTCTGAATGTGTCCACTGGATGTCACAATAGCAATTATGTTAGGCAAGCAAACGGTTTATACCGGGTCCAAGCAAGAGGTACACAGTAAAGAGAGACTTTGGATCCTCTTCCTCGACCCACATGAAACTTAAAAGCTGCCGTTTTATGTCTTCTGCTTCGAACACATCATTTGGCACCCTCGTTGCTTTCTGCTGTGAGCACAGCTGGCAATTCCTTGCCATGGCCCGGCAAGGCTGCAGGTGTTCAGCAATCAGCGCACCTGAGACTAATTAAGGCGAGCAGTGTAAAAACTAGCGGACCCAAAGATCCGGCGCCGGAACATAGTTCACTACCGCAGTAAGCATCCCGTTTCTGGCTTACCTCCTGCGTTCTTGATCTCTCTCTGTGTCTTCCCAGTTCCCGTGTCTGATGTACCTTGTGTCTTCCCGCAGTGCTTCCCGTGTCTCCCGTGATCGAGCTGTGTGCCTCGACTCCCCTTTGGACTTCGGACTGCCTCCCTCGATTCCTCGACCCCCTAATTTGACACGGACCTCGTTGCTTCGCTCGAGACCCCAACCACTTGCTTGCCCACGGACTGCCTTTTTGCCTTGCCCCTCTGGTCTGACGAAAGATTCACTCAACACCCATGGTAACATACAAGAGGTAATTCCACACTTAGTCAAACACGATACACACTCTTGGATTTCATCACAGTCCATTCCCTTGTTGTTTAAATAATGTTATTGTTTTGTTATTATTTATATATATCTGGTATGTATATAAATAAAACATAGAGCTTGACTAAGGCGCCTTTGTGGTGTGTGTCGTCTACTCCCCCAGTAGTACACAACATCTGTTGCCCCAAAAGGTCTCTGTCAAACACGAGAAAAGTGAACTTAAAACTTTTGCATAGTTTTTACCTCCGTTTCTTACGGTTTGTTGAGTTAGCACTTGATTGATACGTGAACATGACAAAGGAGGTATTTGATACCTATGAGAGTTTACATGTGTTTTTTGTTCCATCCCAGAAAGACTGACTTAAAAGTTTAAACCTGGCTTTGTAGATACACTGAGAAAAAGTCTAAGCTAATGGTGTTTTTGAAGCTGCACCAATTTCTTAAGAATTTTCAATAAACTTTTGAGTTTTCAGTCCAGAGGATTGCGATTTGAACGTTTTTAGAATGTGCTTGTTCTATTTTTGGCCAAAGTTAAACACAGAAAACAACCCGGAGTTGTCTTCATTTTTAAGTTATCATGCCATGATTTTACCATTCCGGCCCACTTGGGAATAGATTTTCCTCCATGCGGCCCCTGAGCTAAAATTACTTTGACACCCCTGGTCTAATCACTAGCTGGCACCTGGCGCAGTAATCACCAGCTGACAACTAAGGTGATAATCGTTAGCTAGTGAATAGTGATGTAGTTGCCACCTAACGATTAACGCCTTAGTTGCCAGCTAATCACCAGCTGGAAACTAGTGCTAACTGCTAGATAACAAATAGGGAGTTATTTATTAGTTGGTAACTAGAGCACTAATCGCTAGCTGACAACTATGGAGTTAGTTGTTTGCACACAACTAAAATGCAAATCGTTAGCTGCTAACTAGAGTACTAATTGCTAGCTGTCGCTGCCCTGTGCTTCTAATGTATGATGAAGAGCATCCTATCGTCACCGTAGTGTGTTGTTTATCTATTATGACCAAACTTTGTGCTGCGAACAACGAACTTACGCTCAAACATTTATTCTTCCCTCCCTGGATGCATCCAAACAGCTTTAGCCCCTGTCTTCTTCGTTGCGTTTACCTGAACGTTATTATTCAGCACCATCTGCTGGTCACATTCTGTATCACAGTCTGTTTAGCTGCATATTATGACATGTACTAACTCATATGTCACTCAAAAGTGCAGATTCCAACAATCAGAATCATTTTTATAGTTTGAAAAAAATCCAGCGAGCTGCACAGAAATGTTAATCATGTCGTATTATGCCAAGATAGCCCAGGTAACTGCTTTTTTTTTTTTTTTTTTTTTTTTTTTTTTTTTTTTTAGACCAGTGTCACGTGACTTCAAACATGACACCTCATCTGATTCTGAGACAGGGTCGATCCTTCAGCCTTAATTTACCAGAAGTGAGTCTTGCTCTTAGGTGGCGACTTGTCCAGGGTGTACACCTCCTTCTGCCCGATTGTAGCTGAGATAGGCACCAGCGCCCCCCGTGAGCCCAAAGGGAATAAGCGGTAGAAAATGGATGGATGGATGGAGTCTTGCATTTTGAAGCAGCATATTTTTCGACACTGAATTTTTCAGCACTGAATTTCTAGTCTCTGATTTGTTTTTTCATTGAATTTTCACAATATCCAAACGCAAAAAAATTCTGTTACATAGTTTCAGTCTAAAAATAAAAAAAAGCTTTCGTAATAAAGACACAAATTAACCTCCATAGAAGAGACTCTGACTGGTGTGCTCACCGTCAAATTTCACTCCTAATCAAAATAAAGATTTGTGAAAATAAATGACATGCATCCAAGTTAAAGTACCAATGATTGTCACACACACATTAAGTGTAACGAAATGATTCTCTGCATTTGACCCATCACCCTTGATCACCCCCTGGGAGGTGAGGAGAGCAGTGAGCAGCAGTAGTGGCCACTCCCAGGAATCATTTTTGGTGATTTAACCCCCAATTCCAACCCTTGATGCTGAGTGTCAAGCGGGGAGGTAATGGATCCCATTTTCATAGTCTTTGGTATGACTCTTATAGAGAAAAGCGCTATATAAATATAATTCACAATTCACTTCTTTGGTATGTCAAGTAAAACGTTCAAAAATGTTTCTGGATGACATTCTGACAACAAAATTGCATTAGTGTAAAAATATTGGGGTCTTTTCTTTAGCAAATTTTAATCATGCTAACATGAATTTATTAAATTTGGATTATGCTAATATTGGGGCTGCGAATCTTTGGGTATCCCACGATTCGATTCAATATCGATTCTTGGGGTCGCGATTCGATTATAAATCGATTCATTTCGATTCAACGCGATTCTCAATTCAAAAACGATATTTTTCCGATTCAAAACGATTCTGTATTCATTCAATACATAGGATTTCAGCAGGATCTACCCCAGTCTGCTGACATGCTGGCAGAGTAGTAGATTTTTTTTAAAAAGCTTTTATAATTGTAATGGACAATGTTTTATCAAGTGATTGCAACTTATTTTATCTTTGTGAAAACATTGGACACAGTGTGTTGTCAAGCATATGAGATGCGATGCGAGTGTAAGCCACTGTGACACTATTGTTCTTTTTTTACTTTTAATAAATGTCTAATGATAATGTAAATGAGGGATTTTTAATCACTGCTATGCTGAAATTATAACTAATATTGATACTGTTGTTGATAATATTCATTTTTGCTTCACTACTTTTGGTTTGTTCTGTGTCTTGTTTGTGTCTTCTTTCAATTGCTCTGTTTATTGCAGTTCTGAGTGTTGCTGGCTCAGGTTTGGTTTTGGAATTGAATTGCATTGTTATGGTGTTGCTGTGTATTGTTTCGTTGGATTGATTAAAAAAAAAACAACAACAAAAAAACGATTTAAAAAAAAAAAGAGAATCGATTCTGAATCGCACAGCGTATTCGAATCGATTTTTTCCCACACCCTTAGCTAATATGATTGTTATTATTCATGATCAATACAAATCCCAAAATATGATTCATCTGATTTTGAAAAATAATCATTTGACAGTCCTAGAAATAATATTTATGAATACAACTCTCAACCCATCCTTTTGCTGCGTTTGTAACATGTCATTGAGTATTGTTAATTGCTTGTTTCCTCTGACTTCCTGTCCCTGTCCTTGTTCCTATGCAGTGATTGAATTGTGAAACTAATGTGTATGAATCAACTTGTTTTAATTACTTCTCTGACTTTCTGTTCCTGAACAGTAATTCATTTGGGGAGCCAACGTGCATGAATTAACAACTCATTAATTGTCTAATGATATAGTGATTTTTTTTAAACTATTTTCCTTAGGAACAGTAAGCCCGACAATACACATAATCTGTTCCTGTTCCTGAACTGTAGTATAATTGTGAAATTGATATTTATAAATTAATATCCCTCATCTCTCCTGCTTGCTTCTTTGTCTTGTCTTAACTTTCTTGTTGCCTCTTTTTGCACTGCTCTCCAAATCTAAACATTGGAACTATTTAACTGGCCTGGACAAAATTGACAAGATCTTCAGTTTGGGCAAAACTGCTTGTCGTGACGAAGCGTTTGTTGCTGGACACATGACGGACTTTTGGGAGAAGAAGGAGTGCCGTGTGCCTGGCGACCCTTGCAGTCGAGGACGTGAAGATATCTACCTATTCAGAATTATGACAACAGGACATCTGCTGATTGGAGTATGCGTTGCTCTGGTTTGTCCACTAATTGGAAGTTGCTGGCAGTCTTCAAAGTACCTCAAAGCTGCCACAAATGACTGGAGTATGCGGGCAGAACTGTGGACATTTTTGTGATTTAGATAACATCAGACTGTCTGCCCCGCAGGATTTTGAGGACCATTCATAGACAATTTAGAGTGAAAAACATATTTTTTTTACACTCGCATACAAAACATTCTAACTTGGATTGTTTCCCTGACTTCAAGACTTTCCTGTAGGACAGTGCGGCGACGACACAACAAACTCCCTTCTTGTCTCTCATGGACTAGTGATTGCACGACATCAAGGCTGTGGAACAGACACTCGTTGCAGGCTTACACACACACATGCATCCACAAAAAAATATAGGCCACACACACGTATCCCACCCCCTATCCAACGCCCTTGACGCGATGGGCAGCGCCTGAAGAGCTGCAGCCTGCCACCGTGGCCCCCCACTCCCTCCCCACTGTTGGTAGATATCTGGAGATGTATGTTGTAATAGAAAAGTTTGTATGTATATGTGCTTTGCTATGGAGGGTTTTTTTTCCCACTCCCACTCTTAGGAGCCCAGTCTAGATTGTATATTTTTTTACTCATCCTTCCCCAGCGTTTACCTTTCTCCTATCTGCGTTCCTGTTTTGTAACCCTGTACACTGTTTGTCTGTCTAATCTTGAACGGGTTTGTGCTGAAAACAAAGTTTTGTTGTACTTGTGCAATGACAATAAACATCTACCTACCTACCATACTGACCGTACTGACTCCGGCTTATTAGTGATTCCTAAAGCCCAAAAAATGTCTGCGGGCTATGGAGCGTTTTCCGTTCGGGCTCCAGTACTCTGGAATGCCCTCCCGGTAACAGTTCGAGATGCTACCTCTATAGAAGCATTTAAGTCTCACCTTAAAACTCATCTGTCTTCTTTTCTTTTTTCTCCTATGTCCCCCTTTTGGAGGGGGTCCGGTCCGATGACCATGGATGAAGTACTGGCTGTCCAGAGTCGAGACCCAGGATGGACCGCTCGTCGGGACCCAGGATGGACCGCTCGCCTGTGTATCGGTTGGGGACATCTCTACGCTGCTGATCCGCCTCCGCTTGGGATGGTTTCCTGTGGACGGGACTCTTGCTGCTGTCTTGGATCCGCTTTGAACTGAACTCTCACGGCTGTGTTGGAGCCACTGTGGATTGAACTTTCACTGTATCATGTTAGACCCGCTCGACATCCTTTGCTTTCTGTCCCCTAGGGGGGGGTGGGGGGGGTTGCCCACATCTGAGGTCCTCTCCAAGGTTTGTCATAGTCAGCATTGTCACTGGCGTCCCACTGGATGTGAGTTCTCCTTGCCCACTGGGTGTGAGTTTTCCTTGCCCTTTTGTGGGTTCTTCCGAGGATGTCGTAGTCGTAATGGTTTGTACAGTCCTTTGAGACATTTGCAATTTAGGGCTATATAAATAAACATTGATTGATTGATACTGCTGTTTTTTTTTTTAATATTTCCTTATTATGTCTCTTGTCGGGCTTCCTGTTCCTGACAATTCTTTTTTTCTGTTCCAGAACAGTGATTTAATTTTGAAATTAATGTGCAAACATTTATTTATTGATCATAACTCTCATAGTGCTCTTTTTCGAGCGATATCCCGTGTGTGTGTATGTCTTGTTGGACTTTTTGTTCCTAATGTGCGCCTGTTCCTGTTCCTCAACAGTCATACAATTGGTAAGTCCATGTGTATGAATCAACGAGCCATTAAACTTCTGATAATATAGTGATGTTTTTCGACAATTTTCCTTAGCATGTGTATTGTCGGGATTCCTGTTACCTACTAGTCTCTGTTCCTGTTGCTGGACAGTGATGCAATTGGCAAGCCAATATGTATGAATGTATACATTGTTTATCATGGTGTTATTTGTATATTGTTGTGTATTTTCAATTAGGTTTAATTTGAGTGTGGATATTAGATGTGCCATAAAAGGACTACAGATGGAAATTAGCATGGTGCTAAATCAATTGTCATAGTGTTATTAATGGAGACTATTCCGTGGGGTCCGTTTTGTCGGCGTGCGTGTTCTGGGCCAGTTACTGTTCCTGTAGGAGGATTTAAGTGGGAAAATGAATGCGCATAGATTAACATACCAGGCGCAATGAACATAGTGCTCTTTTTCAAATGTTTTTCTCTGTAGGAGTATTGCTGGGCTTCCTGTTCCTTAACAGTGATTTAACTGGGAAGCAAATATGTATGAATCAATTAATCGCATAACGGTCTGGTAATATAGAGCTGTTCATGAAGCATATTCCTGTGTGTTTGTCTTGTCCGATTCCATGTCTTGGCAAGTCCCTGTTCCTGGAATGAATAGAGATGGCTATTTACGACCCCCCCCCCCCCCCGTCCCTTTAGAAACAGCTGTTGCCATGTAATCAGGGAAAGTCCAAATAAAAGAGGAGGCGTCCAATCTTTCATCAGGAGTGTGGGACGATACCGTACAAGGGTACAGAGTCTACGCATTTCTCCTCATTGAGCCAAATGTAATTCCGTCCCTGTTTAGGTCCTTGCTTTTTGTCTTGTTTAATAGATGTTATCAGTGTTTGAACCTGACAATAACAGTCGTAACTTCCGTCAACATGCTTCTATCTTCCTGGATTTGTAATGGTGGTTCAGGGTTTTGGGTGCAACACAACTGCACGTCTACTGGGGCGCCATTATTGCCCCTCCTAGTGGTGGAACACTATAACATTCATCACTTTCTTACACATGCTCCGATCTTCCTGAAATGTTTGATGGTGGATTGGGACTATGTGTGTGGCTTCACGGTGGCAGAGGGGTTAGTGCGTCTGCCTCACAATACGAAGTTCCTGCAGTCCTGGGTTCAAATCCAGGCTCGGGATCTTTCTGTGTGGAGTTTGCATGTTCTCCCCGTGAATGCGTGGGTTTCCTCCGGGTACTCCGGCTTCCTCCCACTTCCAAAGACATGCACCTGGGGATAGGTTGATTGGCAACACTAAATTGGCCCTAGTGTGTGAATGTGAGTGTGAATGTTGTCTGTCTATCTGTGTTGGCCCTGCGATGAGGTGGCAACTTGTCCAGGGTGTACCCTGCCTTCCGCCCGATTGTAGCTGAGATAGGCGCCAGCACCCCCCGCGACCCCAAAAGGGAATAAGCGGTAGGAAATGGATGGATGGATGGATGGATGGTTCAGGGTTTTGGGTGCAACACAACTGCACGTCTACTGGGGCGCTATTATTGCCCCTCCTAGTGGTGGAACACTAAAACATTCATCACTTTCTTACACATGCTCCGATCTTCCTGAAATTTTTGATGGTGGATTGGGGTGTTAGGTGGGATGCAACCTCATGACTACTTATCGCCCCCTTGTGGTGTAATACTATAACTATCTTAACTTTCTCCCACATAATCCAATCTTCCTGAAATGTTTGATGGTGGACTAGAGTGTTGGGTAGGACACAATAGTATGACTACTGCAGCTGTTTTATCACCCCCTGTGCTGAGGGAGTTGACGTCAAAGACACCAGGGGGTGGTATAGCTCTGTGTATTTTATTATATATATTACCATATATATAATAATCAAACAATAATAATAATAATGATAACTATGGAAAAGGAGTGTGAAACAAAATCCAAGATGGAGCGGTGTTAGACTATGTGTGTAGTTAGCTGCTGTGTATTACCGTGATGTTGGAGCGAAGGAACGAGGCAGTCCGTGGGGCAGGCAGGTGGTCCAAGACAGGAGAGGAGTGACGAGGTCCGTGTCCGGGCGAGGTTCAAGAATCAAGGAAGGCAGTCCAAAGTACACCGGGGAAAACAACGGAAGAATCACCAAGGGCAAAACTCGGGAGGACACTGAGGGAGGACAAACAAGGAAGTCAGGCACGGAGGGAAAATGCAGACGGAAAACAGAGAGCATCAAGCTAGAGTAGGCTTAGGGTACACCATTGAGAAACTAAGTTCCCGCCAGGATCCCTTGGGTCCACTGGTCCTTTATTCAGCTCCCTCTCATCTAGTCCAGGTGCGCTGATTGCAGATTTTTTCCTGTTGCGGCGCAGCGTAGGTGCGGTCCTCGCGGCAAGTGCGGGGGCGTGTCCTGTGGAGCTCACAGCGGAGCCTGTAGGTGCTCCCGCAGAGGAGGGAGAAGCAGACTGCGAGTGCGCCGTAACACCCTGGTGGTAAAAAACTATAACTTCCTCACACATGATCCGATCTTCCTGAAATTTTTGGTGGTGGGCCGGAGTTTGGGTGGATACTGTGGTGTCATTATTGCCACCTGGCGGTAAACAATTATAACTGTTATAACTTCCTTTCACATGCTCCGGTTTCCCTGAAATGTTTGATGGTGGGTCGACGTTTTGGGTGGGATGGATTGCATGACTACTGCGGCGCCTATATTGCCCCCTTGTGGTGAAAAATGACAACAGTTATAACTTCCTTACACATGCTCCGATCTTCCTGAAATTTTTGATTGCGGGTCAGGGTGTTAGGTGGGATGCAACTGCATGACCACTGTTATGTCTTATCTTATATAACTTCCTCGCACACAATCCAATCTTCCTGGAATGTTTGATGATGGACTAGAGTGTGGGGTAGGGCACATTATCATGACTACTGCAGCTCTTTTAACACCACCTGGTAGTAAAAAAAAAAACTAGCCTTAATAACTTCCTTACACATGTTATGATATTCCTGAAATTTTGGATAGTGGGCCGGGGTGTTGGGTAGGACACAATACTACTGTGGTGCCATTATTGCCACCTTGCGGTAACAAATTATAACAGTCATAACTTTCTTTCACATGCTCCAGTTTCCCTGAAATGTTTGATGGTGGGTCGACGTTTTGGGTTGGATGATTTGCATGACTACTGCGGCGCCTATACTGCCCCCTTGTGGTGAACAATGACAACAGTTAAAACTCACTTACACATGATCCTATTTTCTTTCACTACATGGTCTAGGGCCGAAGTATATCACTGATATGCTGCCACTATATAAGCCCTCTAGATCAGTGGTCCCAACCACCGGGCCGCTACCGGGCCGTGGCCCGATTGGTACCGGGCCGCAGAATAATTTTTTATGGAAAAAAAAATACATTGTTTTTATTTTTTTATTAAATCAACATAAAAAACACAATATACACTTACAATTAGTGCACCAACCACAAAAACCTCCCTTTTTCATGACAAAGATTGAAAAAAAAAAAAAAAGCCCCCCCCTCCCCCCACATACATAAATCCATCCATCCATCCATCTTCTTCCGCTTATCCGAAGTCGGGTCGCGGGGGCAGCAGCCTAAGCAGGGAAGCCCAGACTTCCCTCTCCCCAGCCACTTCGTCCAGCTCCTCCCGGGGGGATCCCGAGGCGTTCTCAGGCCAGCCGGGAGACATAGTCTTCCCAACGTGTCCTGGGTCTTCCCCGTGGCCTCCTACCGGTTTGACGTGCCCTAAACAACTCCCGAGGGAGGCGTTCGGGTGGCATCCTGACCAGATGCCCAAACCACCTCATCTGGCTCCTCTCGATGTGGAGGAGCAGCGGCTTTACTTTGAGTTCCTCCCGAATGACAGAGCTTCTCACCCTATCTCTAAGGGAGAGCCCCGCCACCCAACGGAGGAAACTCATTTCGGCCGCTTGTACCCGTGATCTTATCCTTTCGGTCATGACCCAAAGCTCATGACCATAGGTGAGGATGGGAACGTAGATCGACCGGTAAATTGAGAGCTTTGCCTTCTGGCTCAGCTCCTTCTTCACCACAAAGGATCGATACAACATCCGCACTACTGAAGACGGCGCACCGATCCGCCTGTCGATCTCACAATCCACTCTTCCCCCACTCGTGAACAAGACTCCCAGGTACTCGAACTCTTCCACTTCGGGCAGGGTCTCCTCCCCAACCCGGAGATGGCACTCCACCCTTTTCCTGGAGAGAACCATGGACTCGGACTTGGAGGTGCTGATTCTCATTCCGGTCGCTTCACACTCGGCTGCGAACCGATCCAGTGAGAGCTGAAGATCCCGGCCACATCATCTGCAAAAAGCAGAGACCTAATCCCGTGGCCACCAAACCGAAACCCCTCAACGCCTGGACTGCGCCTAGAAATTCTGTCCGTAAAAGTTATGAACAGAATCGGTTACAAAGGACAGCCTTGGCGGAGTCCAACCCTCACTGGAAACGTGTCCGACTTACTGCCGGCAATGCGGACCAATCGCTGACACTGATCGTACAGGGAGCGGACTTCCACAATAAGAGAGTCCGATACCACATATAAATAAATGATAAATGGGTTGTACTTGTATAGCGCTTTTCTACCTTCAAGGTACTCAAAGCGCTTTGACACTACTTCCACATGTACCCATTCACACACACATTCACACACTGATGGAGGGAGCTGCCATGCAAGGCGCTAACCAGCACCCATTAGAAGCAAGTGTGAAGTGTCTTGCTCAGGACACAACGGATGTGACGAGGTTGGTACTAGGCGGGAATTGAACCAAGGACCCTCGGGTTGCGCACAGCCACTCTAACACTGCCCCACGCCGTCCCCATTGTGACAGTTTGATCCCACCACTGCCACCATATGTCACACCCCGCCTCGGGTGAAGGTAATGTAACCTTTGCAAACCAGACTTCAAATCAAGGGTGGCAAGTCACGCAATTGGCAACAGTTTACAAACATTTATTTGAATCCCAAAAAGTGTCAAAAGGTGAACAAAACAGGAAGACAACGCACCAACAATCTCAGTAGTTGTTTGATGACGACCGAAACTCTTGGTCAGGACAGAGAACCTCCTCTGGCAGTGACAGGCAGCAGACTGCAGAAAAATGGCATTTCCCCCCACTTAAATAGCCCATAGCCCCGCCCACTAGCTGGGACCAATTTGACAGGGGAAATTAAGAAAACAGTTATTTTGTAAACTTAACCATAAATAACCATCAGATGTCTAAAAAGTATTCACATAGTACTTTTGCATTTTTAAAGCAGTCACTTTTGTCCACAGTGTATTCAGGTTTAGACAACACATCTTTCAAATGTCCAGTGTCCCTCAACAACACCCAGCTCCTGACAGTCATGGTTTGGCCCAAATTAGGCCTAATTGGTCAAAGCGGGGTGTGCTCACCTACATAAAGCCTTCAGCCCCACCCTGACTCTTTTAGCCAGACATGCAGAGCCATGGTGAGTGACAGCTTACAATTTGTTTGTTGAGCATGCTTTCCACTGACTAAAATAAAATGTGCATGGTTTGAGAGGAAGCCAAAGTTCAAACAGTGACAGTGTGGGGTCGAACTGTCACACCCATATTAAAATAAACATTAAATAGTAAACAATTTATTTTTATCTTTTCTTCAAAATAGATGTCGGTATCCACCGGGAAGAGCTAGACGAAGTGGCTGGGGAGAGGGAAGTCTGGGCTTCCCTGCTTAGGCTGCTGCCCCCATGACCCGACCTCATGTGAGCAGAAGAGAATGGATGGATTCAAAATACAAAGAGCTTACAATTTGTTTGTTGAGCACGCTTTCCACTGACTAAAATAAAATGTGCATGGTTTGAGAGGAAGCCAAAGTTCAAACAGTGACAGTGTGGAGTCAAACTGTCACACCCATATCAAAATAAACATTAAATAGTAAACAATTTATTTTTATCCATCCATCCATCCATGTCCTACCGCTTATTCCCTTTCGGGCTCGCGGGGGGCGCTGGCGCCTATCTCAGCTACAATCTTTTCTTCAAAATAGATGTCGGTATCCACCGGGAAGAGTTCTGGACGAAGTGGCTGGGGAGAGGGAAGTCTGGGCTTCCCTGCTTAGGCTGCTGCCCCCGCCACCGGACCTCATATAAGCAGAAGAGAATGGATGGATTCAAAATACAAACAGAGACCACTACAAATAAAAACACCAATACTCCGTCTCAAGACCTTGCAGTCCAAGGCATCACGGTGGGCCCTGATTGCACAAGTCCCCCACCCACTTAGCCATGGGGCGGGGGGGGGGGGGGGGGGGGGGTCACGCTGCCTCCCTCGCTCGCTGTTATGAGGTGGGAGGAGCTTGTTGCGCTGGGATGCTGCTCGATGCAGCAGTCCCGTCAAAGCCTCCAGTCCCCCCCTTTTGCGTCTCCATCCTCCCACCACCCGCGCTATCGCTTCCATCTGCGCGCTCCCGACTCCTGGCTCTCACAGCCCCGCCGCATCCATTAAAAATGACTCGGATCACCCGGAGACTTTGCGCCGGTGCCACATAGGTGAGATTCTATGATTTGGCTGAAGTGATGAGAGATGTGTTGGATTTTTTATTTTTTTATTTTATTTTATTTTTTTTAGAGAGGAAGTGGTTTATCCCTTTGTCTACACGCGGGCACGGTGTTCTTCCAAGGTGCACCACTTTAAAGCCAAATGGCCTAAAAGCATGCATGACAACTGTTGGATGAACGTGGTGTTTACCTTCAACTTTTATGACATTTCTTGTTTATTTTGCAGGGATTTTGCTCCAAAATGACTCCGCATCTCACCACGCTGCTCTTGAGTGTGGCTCTAACAGGCGTCGCCAGAGGTAATCAGATTACATTTGACATGCTTTTCGGACCAACTCCTGGATTTTGAATGCATTTTTGCCTGACTTTTGGCGCAAATCTATTAATACCGAGCTTAACAATACATCTTTTTGTTGTTTTGTTTTTTTTACCTTCCATCTCACAAGGATGCAGCTCTGGATGCAACAGTGAGAATGGATTTTGTGAGAAGACAGGGAAGTGCAGGTTAGTGATTTTATCGATCAGAAAGGTCACATCATGTCTTGTCAAAATCTCCCCAAACGTGTCCCAATTGTTTGTGCTACAAACAAATATGTAATGATTCATATAATCAGCCATATTAAACTATTATAGCAGGGGTGTCAAACTCAAATACAAAGTGGGCCAAAATTTAAAACTGAACAAAGCCGCGGGCCAAAGTTGAACAAATTAACCTTTTAATAGGGACCCAAACAAGTTTTGCAAGGATTATTGAACAAGCAAGGCTTAAATAGGGTAGCACGGTGGAACAGGGGTTAGTGCATCTGCCTCACAATATGAAGGTCCTGAGTAATCCTCGGGATCTTTCTGTGTGGAGTTGCATGTTCTCCCCGGGACTGCGTGGGTTCCCCTCCGGGTATTTGGGCTTCCTCCCATGGAACAGGCAGAGCTTATATAACGTAATAGTGCAAAATCAACTTTCAAAAAACATCAGTGTAAATAAAATTTAATTAAAAAAATGAATGCCTCTTTTCTATTTGCAGCCTTCTGAGGTTAATATCAACATTACCTTTCCCACAGGCTAATAAATTCAAAAATAAAATAAAAATGAGGTGGGCGGGGTTTGGTAGTAGCGCGGGGGTGTATATTGTAGCGTTCCGGAAGAGTTAGTGCTGCAAGGGGTTCTGGGTATTTGTTCTGTTGTGTTACAGTGCGGCTGTTCTCCTGAAATGTGTTTTGTCATTCTTGTTTGGTGTGGGTTCACAGTGTGGCGCATATTTGTAACAATGTTAAAGTTTTTTATACGGCCATCCTCAGTGTGACCTGTATGGCTGTTGACCAAGTATGTGTGTGTGAAAGCCGCATATATTATGTGACTTGGCCAGCACGCTGTTTATATCCTCCGCTTGAGATGGTCTCCTGTGGACGGGACTCTCGCTGCTGTCTTGGATCCGCTTGAACTGAACTCTCGCGGCTGTGTTGGAGCCACTATGGATTGAACTTTCACAGTATCATGTTAGACCCGCTCGACATCCATTGCTTTCGGTCCCCTAGAGGGGGGGGTTGCCCACATCTGAGGTCCTCTCCAAGGTTTCTCATAGTCAGCATTGTCACTGGTGTCCCACTGGATGTGAATTCTCCCTGCCCACTGGGTGTGAGTTTTCCTTGCCCTTTTGTGGGTTCTTCCGAGGATGTTGTAGTCGTAAAGGTTTGGGGGGACTGGTTATGAAGATTAACAGGTTAACAGCATGGTAATAATGTAAAACCCATAAAATAATAATTATAATAGACAAAGCACATTTTTGCAACACAAACTTCGTTTGGGGAGGTTTTAACGAGGGGTTTTGGGGGTCTGGTAATGAATCATAAAATGTTGATGATATAATAATTGGACAAAACAATATTTGCAACACAAACCGACACAAACGAATGGGACATGACTGTGGCACTGACTACTAACACGTTAATAACATAAAAACTATCCATCCATCCATGTTCTACCGCTTATCCGAGGTCGGGTCGCAGGGGCAGCAGCCTAAGCAGAGAAGCCCAGACTTCCCTCTCCCCAGCCATTTCGTCTAGCTCTTCCCGGGGGGTCCCGAGGCGTTCCCTGGCCAGTCGGGAGACATAGTCTTCCCAACGTGTCCTGGGTCTTCCCCGTATCCTCCTACCGGTTGGACGTGCCCTAAACACCTCCCTAGGGAGGCATTCGGGTGGCATCCTGACCAGATGCCCGAACCACCTCATCTGGTTCCTCTCGATGTGGAGGAGCAGCGGCTTTACTTTGAGCTCCTCTCGGATGACAGAGCTTCTCACCCTATCTCTAAGGGAGAGCCCCGCCACCCGGCGGAGGAAACTCATTTCGGCCGCTTGTACCCGTGATCTTATTCTTTCGGTCATGACCCAAAGCTCATGACCTTTGGTGAGGATGGGAACGTAGATCAACCGGTAAATTGAGAGCTTTGCCTTCCGGCTCAGCTCCTTCTTCAGCACAACGGATTGGTACAACGTCCGCATTACTGAAGACGCCGCACCGATCCGCCTGTCAACCTCACAATCCACTCTTCCCCCACTCGTGAACAAGACTCCCAGGTACTTGAACTCCTCCACTTAGGGCAGGGTCTCTTCACCAAACGTTAATCCATAATAATTATAATAGACAAAGAACATATTTGCAACACAAACGATTGGTACACGTTTTGGGGAGGTTTTGACATGGGGGAAAAGGGTGTGGAGGTGCGACGGGGTTTGGCAGGCAATGAATCATACAATGTTGATTATTTAATAGTCAGACAAAAAAATATTTGCAACACAAACCAATGGGACATGGTTGGTTCACTGACTATTTTTGTGTTAATAACACATTAATAACACGTTAATAACACGTTCATAACATGTTAATAACATAACTGTAAAACCATAACATCAAAAGTTTACACGCAACTTTTTTTTTTGGTTGGGGTGGGGCGCGTTTGGGGAGATTTTGACAAGCTATGGGAGCTGGATGGCATTATTAGTCAGACATGGTATTTTAGAATAACTTAACTTAAAGACCATGAAATGTCAAAAATGTCAAAAAGCACAAATGGAACAAGTTTTATTAAGATTTTGACAAGGTGGGGGAGTGGGAGGTGGGGGGGGGTATTTGTAATTGATTGGTCAGCTATTTTTAACTATTATATCAATTGAACGATAGATACATAGAGGA
Source organism: Nerophis ophidion (assembly GCF_033978795.1). NCBI lineage: Eukaryota > Metazoa > Chordata > Actinopteri > Syngnathiformes > Syngnathidae > Nerophis > Nerophis ophidion. The sequence goes on along the minus strand of NC_084613.1, from coordinate 69,399,980 downwards.
TTCAAGGGTAAGTATTAAGAAAGTTAATCTTTCCAATTTCATTTACAAGCAAGGGTGTCAAACTCATTTTAGATCGGGGGCCACGTGGAGAAAAATCTACTCCCAAGTGGGACGGACTGGTAAAATCACGGCATGATAACTTAAAAATAAAGACAACTTCAGATCTTTGTTTAAAAATAGAACAAGCACATTCTGAAAATGTACAAATCAAAATGTTGTGTTTTTTTTTACACTTACATGTTGCGGTTAATATTATTCTATATTTATTTGTCGTTATTTAAATGTTCAGAATAAATGATGTGATAATGTTAATCCGTCAACTCATTGGTGTTCATTTTCAATCTATCAAGATGAATTACAGTATGTAATTAATTAGGGGTGTGGGAAAAAAATCGATTCGAATACGAATCGCGATTATCACATTGTGCGATTCATAATCGATTCTCATTTTAAAAAAAAATATTTTTTTTTTTCTTAATCAATCCAACAAACCACTACACAGCAATACCATAAGAATGCAATCCAATTCCAAAACCAAACCTGACCCAGCAACACTCAGAAGAACTGCAATAAACAGAGCAATTGAAAGAAGACACAAACACGACACAGAAAAAAACAAAAGTAGTGAAACAAAAATGAATATTATCAACAACGGTATCAATATTAGTTATAACTTCAGCATAGCAGTGATTAAAAATCCCTCATTGACATTATCATTAGACATTTATAAAAATAAAAAAAAAGAACAATAGTGTCACAGTGGCTTACACTTGCATCGCATCTCATAAGCTCGACAACACACTGTGTCCAATGTTTTCACAAAGATAAAACAAGTCATATTTTTGGTTCGTTCAATAGTTAAAACTGTGATGACTCTTTTTCGGCATGGTAATGCCGGTGTTGTTTTCCCAAGGATGCGTCGAAACAGAACACAGCAAAGGTAAGATATAATGTATTTATTAAATAATAAAAAGGCTAGGAACAAAAACACTGGTGTAAAGAGAATGCAAACAAAATACGCTAGTATGAGAACTAGGAAATACAGAATAATAAACTAAGCTGGCACGAAGGCACACAAAAAACAGAAAAAACAACTCCTCAGCATGTGAGCTGGAAATAAACAAATGGCTTAGCGTAAAAGCTAGCAAGAATGTACAAACGAGAAAGATGAGAGTCGTCACTGCTGCGCGTGGGCAAATTATGATCCGACAATGAGTGAACAGAAAAGCTGGTTTATAAAGGGTGGTGATAACAAGAAACAGGTGTGCAGGAACCGTGATTAGCAGGTGGACTGATGAGTAACCATAGTGATGGACAAAACGGGAAATGAACGGGTCAGACGGAGAATTAAAAAACAATGGAAAAATAAACAATAACATGTGAAGATCCGAGTAACGGATCGCAACCAAAACAAATTTACATTATAGCAATCAGTTGATCAAACATTGTCCTTTACAATTTTAAAAGCTTTTTAAAAAAATCTACTACTCTGCTTGCATGTCAGCAGACTAGGGTAGATTCTGCTGAAATCCTATGTATTGAATGAATACAGAATCGTTTTCAATCGGAAAAAATCCGTTTTTGAATCGAAAATCGCGTTGAATCAAAAAAATCGGTTTATAATCGAATCGCGACCCCAAGAATCGATATTGAATTGAATCGTGGGACACCCAGAGATTCGTAGCCCTATAATTAATGTAGTCTGATCATTTTCCTTGACTGATGTACTAACATCACATGGGTCATCATTGTCACCGACGTCCCACTGGGTGTGAGTTTTCCTTGCCCTTATTTGGGCCTACCGAGGATGTCGTAGTGGTTTGTGTTGTGGTTTGTGCAGCCCTTTGAGACACTAGTGATTTAGGGCTATATAAGTAAACATTGATTGATTGATTGATTATTTTGTACATATGTAGCATCATCTACAAAGATACAAATAATTGCTATTGCGACATCTAGTGGACACATTTAGAACAGCAGTGTCTTTCATTCAAAAATTTCAGGTTAATTTTTCTACTAAGCAAACCCATCCCGCAGGCTGGATAAAACCGGTTCGCGGGCCTGATCCGACTCCCGGGCCGTACGTTTGACACCCCTGATTTACAGAATGATTATTTTTTAGTAGACAAGTGCATAAAAAAGATGGATTTCCCTAGCTCTTTGTAACCATAAATAAAATAAAATCCAGTCCTAATAAAAGCATTATCCGCAGCATGCTGGCATTATGAGGCCGAGAGGAGCACAAAGCATTGTGGGTGGTGTATTAATAGTTAAGAATTCTACCCTTTGCTATTTACAGGTGCAAACCGGGCTGGCAAGGAGACGACTGCGAGCGCTGCATCCCCTTCCCGGGTTGCTCGCACGGCTCCTGCGAGAAAGCGTGGCAGTGTATCTGTCAGGAGGGCTGGGTGGGCAGCCTGTGTGACCAAGGTGAGCGCACACGGCCCCCGGAGGTGAGGCCGAGTGAGTCACCCAGCCCGCAGGGACACGTCTAATGTGCCGGGATTTATTTTCAGGCCTGGGAAATTGTTAAGGTCAAACCCCATTGTCATTAAAGGCCTACTGAAATGAGATTTTCTTATTTAAACGGGGATAGCAGGTCCATTCTATGTGTCATATTTGATCATTTCGCGATATTGCCATATTTTTGCTGAAAGGATTTAGTAGAGAACATCCACGATAAAGTTTGCAACTTTCGGTGCTAAGAGAAATGCCCTGCCTCTAACGGGAAGTCGCAGACGATGACGTCACATGTTTGAGGGCTCCTCACATATTCACATTGTTTTTAATGGGAGCCTCCAACAAAAAGTGCTATTCGGACTGAGAAAACAACAATTTCCTATTAATTTGAGGATGAAAGATTCGTGTTTGAGGATATTGATAGAGACGGAGTAGAAAAAAAAAAAAAAACGCGATTGCATTGGGACGGAGTCCGATGTTTTTACACACATTTATTAGGTTAATTCTGGCAAATCCCTTATCTTTCTATTGTGTTGCTAGTGTTTTAGTGAGTTTAATATTACCTGATAGTCAGAAGGGTGTCTCCACGGGTGTCTTGACGCCAATGTCTTAGGGGAGTCGACAGCAGCTATGGACGGCACAAGCTCAGCCTTTCTCCGGTAAGAACCGTCTTTTTAACCACAATTTTCTTACCGAAACCTGCTGGTTGACATCAATCAATCAATATATCAATCAACGTTTATTTATATCGCCCTAAAACACAAATGTCTCAAAGGACTGTACAAACCACTACGACTACGACATCCTCGGAAGAACCCACATAAGGGCAAGGAAAACACACACCCAGTGCGCAAAGAGAATTCACACCCAGTGGGACGCCAGTGACAATGATGACTATGAGAACCTTGGAGAGGACCTCAAATGTGGGCACCCCCCCTCTACGGGACCGAAAGCAATGGATGTCGAGGGGGTCTAACATGATACTGTTAAAGTTCAATCCATAGTGGCTCCAACACAGCCTCGAGAGTTCAGTTCAAAGCGGATCCAAGACAGCAGCGAGAGTCCCGTCCACAGGAAACCATCCCAAGCGGAGTCGGATCTGCATCGTAGAGATGTCCCCAACCGATACACAGCCGTGCGGTCCATCCTTGGTCCCGACGAGCGGTCCATCCTGGGTCTCGACTCTGGACAGCCAGTACTTCATCCATGGTCATAGGACCGGACCCCCTCCACAAGGGAGAGGGGGACAGAGGAGAAAAAGAAAAGAAGCGTCAGATCAACTGGTCTAAAAAGGAGGTCTATTTAAAGGCTAGAGTATACAAATGAGTTTTAAGGTGAGACTTAAATGCTTCTACTGAAGCATTTAAGTCATGTGGTCGGGATCCATGTTCTCTTGACCGCGCTCTGATCCATAGGAAAGTTTCACCTCCAGGAATTTTAAACGAGGAATCACCCTGTGTTTGTGTGGCTAAAGGCTAACGCTTTCCAACTCCATATTTCTACTGTGACTTCTCCAATGTTAATTGGACAAATTGCAAAAGATTCAGCAACACAGATGTCCAAAATACTGTATAATTATGCCGTTAAAGCAGACGACATTTAGCTGTGTGTGAGCGCAGCGCTCATACTTCCTAAAAACCTGTGATGTCTTGCGTGTACGTCATCATTACACGACGTTTCGAAGACGAAACTCTCGGGAAATTTAAAATTGTAATTTAGTAAACTAAAAAGGCCGTATTGCATGTGTTGCAATGTTAATATTTCATCATTGATATATAAACTATCAGACTGCGTGGTGGGTAGTAGTGGGTTTCAGTAGGCCTTTAAAGCTAGTTGCTTAAGACGTGATTAGCGACATAAAATGAGTCACTGGTTGATCTGGGGTGTGGGAGTGGGGGGGGTGGGGGGGGGGTGACGTTCTCACTTTTGCTGCCGCACCGAGGAAATGGAAAAGGCGAGGCAAAAAAAACGAGCCATATTGCCAAGCATGTGGGACGTAAGATCTAAAAACAGAATGCTTGTGTGTGTGTGTGTGTGTGTGTGTGTGTGTGTGTGTGTGTGTGTGTGTGTGTGTGTGTGTGTGTGTGTGTGTGTGTGTGTGTGTGTGTGTTTGTGTGTGTTGGTGTGTGTGTGTGTGTGTGTGTGTGTGTCAACGCAGATACTCGCCGGTGCTCATCCAGGCCTTGTTCTGGGAACGCCACATGCATAGAGACTGGAGAGGGGGGTTACCTGTGCATCTGTCCCTATGGATACATTGGGCCCACATGTCACCAGAAGAAGAACCTCTGTCACTCTAAAGGGTACACACACTTTTTTTTCCCCATTTTTTTACCTGTTTAATTCATTAGAAGCAAGAAAATATATATTAAGTGGAACACCCGCCAGTCTCTTTTGTTTTCCAACTAGTGGGGTATTGTGCAGTGGAACTTATATTTACAAACCCCTCGTTGTGTGAACGTTTCTATTTATGAAACCATAGACCGTGTAAAAATATGCTTTGGTGTACGACCATATCCACCTGTTGTGTGTCTACCAATCATTTTGTCCTCATTCAGTCAACACAGCAGCTACTGGGCTATGTTGTGTGCTTTTTCGAAAGTTTTTTTTTTCAGCCTTTTTAAAACAGTTTTCACGATTTTTTAGGTTGATATGTGTCCAACGAAACAATGTTTGAAACATTCAAGAAGTAGCTATAGCGTTGTCGACACTTCACACATAGATTAACTGATAAAATAAATCAGGGGTCCCCAAACTTTTTGACTCGGGTGCCGCATTGGGTTAAAACAATTTGGCCGGGGGCCGGACTGTATATGTACAGTGTATATATATATATATATATATATATATATATATATATATATATATATATATATCCATCCATTTTCAACCGCTTATTCCCTTTGGGGTTGTGCAGAGCTCGCTGGAGCCTATCTCAGCTACAATCGGGTGGAAGGCGGTGTACACCCTGGACAAGTTGCCACCTCATACTTATATATATATATATATATATATATATATATATATATATATATATATATATATATATATATATGTAAATTCCTTGCGCACCAATTGACTGAAAAAGCGCTTTCCGACACTGTGGCGCAAGTGCGATGATGTCAAGTTATCGATGGGAAAATGCATTTTTAGACAATATTATATGCCTGAGCGGCTAGGAGACACTGAAAGTAACAAGTGGTAGAAAATGATTTAGAAAGGACAGATGTTAAAAAAATAATAAAAGAAAAAGAAAATAATATACATATATATATATATACAGGACTGTCTCAGAAAATTTGAATATTGTGATAAAGTCCTTTTTTTCTGTAATGCAACTAAAAACATGAACATGTCATACATTCTGGATTCATTACACATCAACTGAAATATTGCAAGCTTTTTATTATTTTATTATTGCTGATTATGGCATACAGCTTAAGAAAACTCAAAAATCCTATCCCAAAAAATTAGAATATTTCCTCAGACCAAGTAAAAAAAAAAATGTATAACAGCAAAAACAAAATCAAACATTTGAAAATGTCAATTAATGCACTCAGTACTTGGTTGGGAATCTTTTTGCACAGATTACTGCATCAATACGGCGTGGCATTGAGGCAAGTGTCCTGTGGCATTGCTGAGGTGTTATGGATGCCCAGGATGCTTCAATAGCGGCCTTTAGCTCATAAGCATTATTGGGCTTGGCCTGCTGTCTATCAGCTTCTTCTTCACAATAACCCACAAATTCTCTATGAGGTTTAGGTCAGGGGAGTTGGCAGGCAAATGGAGGACAGTAACGCCATGGTCAGTACACCAGTGTGTGTGAGACAATCATTGGTACTTTAACTTTACTTTAAAGCAGTGGTTCTCAACCTCATTGGAGGTACTGAACCCCACAAGTTTCACATGCACATTCACCAAATCCTTTAGTTAAAAAAAATAAAATAAAATTAAATAAAAAAAATATATATATAAAATATTATATATATATATATATATATATAAATGTATTTGTTTTTATTTTATTTATTTTTTTTTATTTTAATTTGGGACTTCCCACGGGCCACATTTTGTACAATTAGTTACAGGACCCCTGAGATAAAGTGTATTTTTTTATATTTTATATTCCAAATAATTATTGCAACCCGGCTGTTAATGAAGGAGTTTTGGGAATTCAAACTTAGTGCACCACAGGGCTAGTAGTGACAGGGTGTGTTTGTGTGTGTGTGTGTGTGTCGGCAGGGTGGCTACGAAGGGGGACAGGCCAGCTAGTTGACTGAAAGACAAAGCACTTGACGACACTGCGGCACGAGTTTGAGTTTATTTCGAACATGCAAGCATACAACATGATACGTCACAATTTCCAGTTTCTCTTTTTAACATGTCCGAAAAGGAGTAGGAAGAAGCAGAGCTTATATAATCCTACCCCTTTTCTTTACATATGTTAAACCTTGGCGAGAATGAGGACTCAGGTGCAGAAGGGGACAATTGACACAGGCTTTATTTAACAGTTTTCTTTGAAATCTCTGTGAACAGAGTGATTAAGGCAAGGCGGCTATAGAATCTATGATAACAAAAGACAAATGGGCAAGACGCAATAAACAGAAAATCACTCCATAGGGAGGAAAAAGCCAATAGCAAAATTACACACGAATCTAATAACAAAAAGAACAACAATCTATGATTAGCAAAAAAAGTAAATCACTCACGCAGAGGAGACCAGAAACTCTAAACAGAAAGTACGCTATAAGAAGCTGAGATAACTACAAAGTAAAGCGCTCCATGAGGAGGGAAAAAAAAGTAAGGCAAAACACTGAAATAAACACACAAAATTCTAGACCAAAAACTTTAGCAAACAAAATCACTCTTTCTCAGAGGAAACAAAGAAATCAATAAACAAGGCAAGGCGATACTTAGCGAATGTGATTCAAGGCTGTGGACAAGGCTGTGGACACGTAACAAGACGAGATACTCTGGCACAAGACAAGAGGAGGACCAGACATTTATACACATGAGGGAGGGTGACACAGGTGGGCACAATCAGGCAATCGGGAGAGACATCAGACCAGTGAAACAGGAGGAAAAGCAAGTGACCTGAAACAAGAGGGAGAGTTAACCTTTCAAAATAAAACAGGAAATGACAAGACAACATGAAACCAGACAATACTTCACCCAGGTGTGACAACATAACAGTTGCTGAAACTTGTGTTCACTTCCTGTTCTCAATGTATTCACAATGTATACTCCACGAGCGCGATGATGTCATGTTATCGAAGAGAAAATGCATTTTTAGACAATATAATTTAGCTGAGCGGCAAGGAGACACCGAGAGTAACAAGCGGTAGAAAATGGATTAGAAAGGACATTTAAAAAAAAAAAAAAATCAAAAATATATATGTTTTTTAAACTTGGGACATCCCACGGACTGGATGTTGAACACTGGCGAACCAAATCCGTAGTTTGGGGAAACTGAGATAAAGTGTAATTTTGTATTTTTTATTCCTAATCATTGTTGCAACATGGCATTTAAAGTGAAGGAGTTTGGGGATTTCAAACTGTGAGTGCACCACAGGGCTCGTAGTGACAGTGTGTGTGTGCGTGCGTACGTGTGCGCGCGTGTGTGTGTGTGTGTGTGTTTGTGTTTGTGTTTTTGGCAGGGTGGCTGCAAAAGGGGACAGTTCAGTTTGTTGTTGATCCTTGCTTTGTTATAAACAAAAAGTTCCACCACCCCCTTGTTATAAATGATAAATGGGTTGTACTTGAATAGCGCTTTTCTACCTTCAAGGTACTCAAAGCACTTTGACATTACTTCCACATTTACCCATTCATACACACATTCACACACTGATGGAGGGAGCTGCCATGCAAGGCGCCAAACCAGCACCCATCAGGAGCAAGGGTGAAGTGTCTTGCTCAGGACACAACGGACGTGACGAGGTTGGTACTAGGTGGGATTTGAACCAGGGACGCTCGGGTTGCGCACGGCCACTCTCCCACTGCGCCACGCTGTCCCTAATTAAATTTGAAAGACGGTACTTTATAACACTTGATATGAATATTAAAATAATAAAATAATAATTAATAATACGTTATCGTGTCCGAAGTATACAAACCTTTACTAAAATATGGAATTCTGTCCAGCCTGTAACACATTATTTACGTTTACATTGCTTCTCATGGAGAAATTTGCTTCAATATCCAAACTTTTTTATTCTTGAACCCTATTCAAGAATCAATTAACATAAACATAACGTAAATGGAAGTTCCACTGCCTGCGATGAGGTGGCGACTTGTCCAGGGTGTAATCGCCTTCCGCCCAAATGCAGCTGAGATAGGCTCCAGCGACCCCAAAAGGGACAAGCGGTAGAAAATGGATGAAGTTCCACTGCATTAGCATCATTATTCATGCTCAATCAATACACATGTCTCCAGCCAGGTGGCAGCAGCGCTCAAACTAATCACCAACAGAAGAAGTACACAGGAACAGCAGAAAACAAAGCAGACGAAGGACGGATTGAAAAGTTTCTGAAAGATGCGGGTGTCAAAGGCAAGGACAACAAGTGACGATAATCGGAAATAAAGAAAAAAAAAACGACAGGAAATGCAAAGACACATACATAGTCTTTCGGTTTACCAAGAATACGGAAGTGAGGAAAGACAAAACAAATTAGGAGACGTTACACATCATTCATGTCAATAACCACTAGACTTTTTTCATCAGCAACTTATACAAACACTGTAATAATAAATAAAAAAATCTATGAATAAAATCAGTTATCGTCAATTTTCCTCCTTGTCATTACTTCTTGTCACGGACCCCAAAATGCAGAGCAGGCAGGCTTTGTCCAGGAAAACATGATTTAATGTCCATCAAATAAAGGAAAAAACATAAACCAGAAACCAGGAACAGCCAAACTGGAAAATGGGAAACATGATCCGGCAAACAGGAACTAGGAACAAAAAGACAGCATGCTGCAAACAACTACAGGTTCAACGACATGTATTAATGACAATAATCCAGCACAGATCGGATGAGAAGGCAGGTTCAAATAGCAGCTGACTGATTGACACCAGGTGTGGCCAGGTGCCAATCAGCCACAGCTGAAGGGACACAGCACTCAGGGAGACAAACAGGAAAAGGAACCAAAACAAGAGCGCTGACAGGAAATACTACACACACACAGAGGAAAAACAAAAACAAAAACAAACTGTCAGGGGCAAGCTTGACAGTAGCCCCCCTTCCCATAACGGATACCAGACGTTCTCGAACTCCCAGCCCCCGTCAAAAAAACAAAAACAGTCCAATGTCACGGGAGGGTGGAGGGAGCACAAGTAGGTGGGCCGCCAGGCCCAGTGTCCCCGCAACCAGCGGGGAAGAGTTAGGTGGCGACGGCGAGTTGAACGCCGCCGCAATTGGCGAGGCGGTTGCCCGTGAAACGACCACATCTGTGGCCGACAAGAGTATGGTGGTGCCCTCTGCTGGCCCCCCGGAGAGGATGGTGGTGGCGAACCCTGCTGGCCCACTGGAGAGGATGGTGGTGGCGGCTCCTGCTGGCCCACCGGAGAGGATGGTGGTGGCGTCTGCTGGCCCACCGGAGAGGATGGTGGTGGCGAACCCTGCTGGCCCACAGTAGAGGATGGTGGTGGCGGCTCCTGCTGGCCCACCGGAGAGGATTGTGGTGGCAGTGTCTGCTGGCCCACCGGAGAGGATGGTGGTGGCGGCGTCTGCTGGCCCACCGGAGTGCGTGGTGGCGTCTGCTTTCCCACCTTGGTGCGTGGTGGCGACTGTTGCAGACCCACTGGGGCAAGAAGTAGCTGTGCTTCCCCAGCCGCACAGCTACTCATAGCCCCCCCATCAAGGGACGGATCCCAGACGTCCCCAGATAGGCCCACAGATGAAAGGGATGGGTGAGAGAGGGCTTTAAATGAGGCTGGTTTTTTTCAATTCAGCCATCATCGCCAGAATCCTGCCAAGCCTCTCCGCCATCGAAATCTCTGCGGAGTTCGTGTTAGGCTGGATTATTCTGTCACAATGTGTTGGTGACGAACCCCAAGATGCAGATAAGGCAGCAGGCATTGTGCAGGAAAACATAATTTAATGTCCATGAAATAAAAGACAAAAAACACAAACCAGAAAATAGGAGGACGAACTAGAAACAGGGAACAGGGATCCAGCAAACAGGAACTAGGAACAAAAAAACAGTAAGCTGCAAACAGCTACAGAATATAGCTTACCGCTACCGCATACAGCTACACTGACATCGACACGACAGGTAGGAACGACAAGTATTAATGACAATAATCCAGCTCAGAGTGGAGGACAAAGCAGGTTTAAATAGCACCTGGCTGATTGACACCAGGTGTGGCCAGGTGCCAATCAGCCGCACCTGAGGGAAAGCAGCACTCAGGGAGACAATCAGGAAATAAGAGCACTGACAGGTTAATGACAGAGGAAAAACCAAAACAAAACTAAAATGCCAGGGACAAGCCTGACACTTCTGCCAAAGATTTGCTCAAATTAAATTATTATAACATTTTCCTTAGAACTCACCTCACACATCTGTGAGTACAAGCCATGCACCTCTTCCAGGTGGTTACGTAATCCTGATGTGGGTTTGTCTTTCAGTCAGTTAGCATAATAATTGAATATTATTATATTCAATTATTTTATTCAATTAGGGCTGCACACTCTTCAACATTGTCTTCTCTGTTGACCTGCAAGACAGACAGAAACGAAAAAATCCAACATCCTTCACTTTAGTGTCAGAGACAGTGAGTGTTTCGATTTGAATCTTGTTGAGATGATATGACCTTTGCTTGTATTCCATATTCAATCATGATTTTTTTTTTTTTTTTTTTGTCCTGTCCAGCTTCTCAGGCAAATCATATAGTTGATGTAGATACCCATATCGGCTGTTCAGATTCACTTTACAAAAAAAGAAGTGTAGGATACTTCTCTTGTTGCTTTATTTGTATTTGCCTTTATTAAATGTATTTATATTATCATTTGGTGCAGCCGGGCCGGAGTAGGAGGGGATTGAAAGAGAAAAAAAAGAAGACAGAGGGGTAAATTGTGGGGACAAGAGGGGGATAAGACAGAGAGACAAAACAATAACAACAACAAAAGAGCAACATCAGCAAACACAATATGTACAAATATGATGGTAAAAGTTCCATATTCATGATTAAAACCAGCTTATTCCACACGGCGTACTGGACTGTCAATGGTGTTGCATGTGCGGTGACATACAGTACATGTGCCTATGGGCAAACGACTCATCTATTCAGCTGCAATATTCAACATCTAAAATAAAATGTGGCAGGGGCCGTCATTTCTCCAAATGTAATTTCATTTGCTTTTATCCCCAGACAATGTATCTTGTCTCTGGGGAAATTTTCACTCAGCAGTGAATACATTCCCGGTGGGTTTTATGCAAAGATGCCTTTGCAGCTGCATGAATAATGTCACAAGGGAGTGCATCATGGCGTATGTTTAAATTAATTTTTTTAAATGACCCGAGACACTTCCCAAAGGGACACCATACAAATTAACCATGGTCAAGGGGTTTAATTACCTGACGATGTAGAAGTGTATCAGACAGGACAGGAAAAATACAGTCATAAATCAATAGGGCTCTTGCCTTAATACTTTGTCAGTCAATGGGAGGAATATTGGTTGACATATGAGACAAGTAGCGATTTGACGACGACTTTTGGGCTTTGGTTACTAAGTTAGATTGTCAAAATCAACTGGGTTCTTGTTTGGCAAGACAAAGTGGTTAGAGTGTCCGCCCTGAGATCGGTAAGTCGTGAGTTCAAACTCCGGCCGAGTCATACCAAAGACTATAAAAATGGGACCCATTGCCTCCCGACTTGGCACTCAGCATCAAGGTTTGGAATTGGGTGTTAAATCACCAAAAATGATTCCTGGGCGCGACCACTGCTGCTGCCCACTGCTCTCCTCACCTCACCTCCCAGTGGGTGATCAAGGGTGATGGGTCAAATGCAGAGAATAATTTCTCTACACCTAGTGTAACTTTAACTTTAAAGGGACCATAATAACAGCACAATCTATCTATTGCCTTGGAATGCCGTGCGTTTCCCACCTCGGCCTTCAGTGATGTCCGACTTCAAAAAAGACCTCTCAAAATAGCATAATTGATTTCACCACATGACCATTGATGGATAAATACTTTACAGAAACAAATTCATACACTACTGTCCATTGAAACACCTCAACAGTGTACAAAACGGGTTTATAAATGGCTTCTTGCCGCCATCGTGTGGGTTGCATGGATCTTTGAGGAATGACATCGCTGAGCAGGTTTGACTCGCTTTATTTTTCAATAACAGCTTGTCTTTTCGTCGGACCGCTTTTCAGCTGCTCCGTTCCTTCCTGCTCGCTCCTCCCTCGCTGTTTGATCGGCTGCGTCCTCGCTTTTGTCTTCGGCTCGCTCTTGGTCGTTGTCGCTCTTTCTCCTAGTTCTCCTACTTCTGCCCCGAGTGTTCTTCCTTCGCCCCTTTTATGCTGCAGCAGAAGACGATGGGATTTAGAACAGGTGTGTAGTTTACACTCCTGACTCGGCTGGCTGCAGCGCCGCTCCGAGTGCGCCCCGCCTCTCTGCTTCGCTGCATGCTCCGCCTTCTCGCCGCCATCTTGGGCCGGACCATCGTTTGTCCGAGCCTGCTGTCGGCTCGTCGGCTCCGTATCTCCACAGGGTTATTTTCTGGCGCATTTATCCATCCATCCATTTTCTACCGCTTATTCCCTTTTGGGGTCGCGGGGGGCGCTGGCGCCTATCTCAGCTACAATCGGGCGGAAGGTGGGGTAGGACTTTATAAATTAATTAAAACAAATCAGCAATTAAACATATCTTTTGTGGTACTGTCAAAATTAAAATGGCAAAAAACATATTAAAAGTGAAACAATTTAATATTTGAACTCACAATTAGTAGGACCTATTCAACGGCATACAAGCCAGTGGTGCCCCTCGTCGTCTGCTTATTTCAGTAGAAATGGCGAGCATTTCATCGCCAAAACAGTTGATCTAGCTTCCGGCGTTGGCCGACATCGTCTCACAAGATGTAGTTTCTCTTTAAATATCCTTCTTGAAAATGGCTTTGTAAATATATATCCTGGCCCTGCGATGAGGTGGCGACTTGTCCAGGGTGTACCCTGCCTTCCGCCCGATTGTAGCTGAGATAGGCGCCAGCGCCGCCCGCGACCCCGAAAGGGAATAAGCGGTAGAAAATGGATGGATGGATGGATATATATCCGCCACCTTATCAACGTTTTGTTCTCCTTCTCTGCTATCCCGATCTGGCAACGGCGCAACAATTCCTGCTTCCTGCTGAATTGAAACTCGTGATTGGATACTCACTTTGGAATGACAAGTGAGCATCCAATCACAGTCTCGTTAACATCAGGCTACTTGGATAGGCTACTGTCAAAAACTTGTGATCTGATTGGCTATCGCAACTGTCTATCACTGTATGTCCCCGTTCACTTACAGCGCATTGTTGATTCTGAAGGCCCCTGGCAGATTTGGTACAGCATGGCAACATAAGCTCGCTGAATTCTGATTGGATACAAACTAAAACTAACAACAACAGCATTGGAAGGAGCATAATATGACATGGAGAAAATATCAATACATTTAGATATTTAGGGGAAAGTAAATCAAAAATTACTTTTACATTTAAATATGATCATGATTTCAAAAAAAGTGTAAAAGGGGCGCTGGACACTACACCGGGGAACCTCACAAATAATCACTTCACTTTTACATAATCAAATTAAGCTTCCGTTAAAGAGGAAAGGTGACAAGGACCTTTGCCCTCGGCTATGTTTGAGTTTGAGTTTATTTCGACATGTTATGTCTGCTGTAGACTTAGACTAAAACATAGACTTCCTTTTTCTCATCATTCAAATTTGAACTTAACAGCACAGAATAAGAACGAAATGTTGTTACATAAGCTCATGGTAGTGCAGGATAATAAAAAAAAAGGAAATAAGGTGCATATATAATTAAATAAATATGTATAAATAATACATGAATATATACATATAATATAAATAAATATATATAAATATATGTAAATAAATTAATAGATTACTGTACAGATAAATATATTGCACTTTTTCACATGCGTCTACGTTATGGATGTATGTTATAATGTCTTTTTTTATTCCAGCGAGTTAATCCATTTTGGGGGGAGTTGAGGGGATAATTTAATTATGATGCGTTCAAGGGTCTTACGGACGGAGGGAAGAAGCTGTTACAGCACCTGGAGGTTCTGCTTCAGAGGCTGCGAAACCTCTTTCTAGAGTTCAGCAGTGAAACAGTCCTTGGTAGGGGGTGGGAGGAGTCTTTGCGGATTTTCTGAGCCCTGGTCAGGCAGCGGCTTTTTGCGATCTCCTTGATGGGAGGAAGAGGATTCCTGATGATCTTTTCCGACGTCCTCACCACTCTCTGGAGAGACTTCCAGTCTGAGGCATTGCAGGCTCCAGTCCAATATGGTTATTGGTCGGTGGTACAGTAACATCAACCTTTTTAATGCATCTGTCTGCTAAAAATAAATACATCTTGCTCTAACTTAAACTGAAAAGATAAGGGGGCACAGGACACTTCCCTGAGGAACTTCCTAAATAATTGCCCTTGCATCTACTTAACTACCGATCTGTCCATTTGTCTATCCATCTACAGCAGGGGTCGGGAACTTTTTTGGCTGAGAGAGCAATACAAGCCAAATATTTTCAAAATTATTTCCGTGAGAGCCATATGATATATTTTTTAAGACTGAATACAACTAAATGCGTGCGTTTTTAAGTAAGACCAACATTTTTAGAGTATAAGTCTCTTATTCTTTTTAATAACATTGTTATTTTGAAGCGAACCAAAAATAAATAAAATACCTCTTACCATTAAAGCGACTTCTTGAACAGTTGCGGTAGAAACCGGATGGATTGATTAAAATGCATGAAAATATTTTATATTTTGAACGTTATTTTTGACACTGTGATTACCAGCGGAATTATTCATTTCTTACCGTGTTAAGCAATGTCAGCTAAGATTTATCTGAGAGCCAGGTGCAGTCTTTAAAAAAGCCACATCTGGCTCTAGAGCCATAGGTTCCCTACCCGTAGTCTACAGCATATTGGTGCGTTACATTTGTAAAGGGAGGTCAGAATTTTCGAGTTCCTTGTCAGAATTTTCGCTGGCCCACCCCTTGAGGTCGGATTTTCGACTCGGAAAGTCAATGCATCCCCACTGTTTCAAAGATGGATCCGTTATTACCACTTCTAATTAGTTTTTCTCGCAGTAAATAAGTCAGGTGGATCAATAAAGTTTGTCTGGGTCCAAGTCGAAGACTATATACAATGTATTGTTGTACGTTTTTATATGGTTACGACACTGTAGTGTAAACAACATTTATTTTATGTGGTATATTTGCTTTACACCACTCGCAATAGCTTCTGTGTTTACTCTTCATACACCATGTTTGAAAGAGTGTATATTTTCCCATGATTTTTTATATTCACATAAGGCAAACAACAAAAAATCGCTTTTGTGAATGTGGCCATCTTGATATCCGATCTTGAAACTGGAACCCTCTCAACACGTCTTTGACGTCATTCTGAGCTCCAACTACCAACTTAAATGGAACGCGGTTATAAAACCGTCTGCATCCATTTATGCATCTATCCATCCATCCATCCATCCATCCATTCATCCATCCTTCCATTCATCCATCGAACTATTGAGGCATCCATCCATCTACTGTATGCATCTATCCATTCATTCATCCATCTATGCATCTGTCCTTGCATCCATACGTTCATCCAAATGGCAAAAACAAATAAAATAAAAATAATAAAAAGGGTCCAAGGGTGGTTCCCTGAGGAACCTCACAAATAAATACCTTTGAGTAAGATACTCAAATTGAGTTGTTTAAAAAAATCCTATCGTAATCCAGAAATTGATTGGTGTCAAGTCTTAAATCGGGAGTGTCAAACCTACGGCCCGAGGGCCGGATCAGGCCCGCGAACAGGTTTTTTTCCGGCCCGCGGGATGAGTACAATACTTTACCTGAAATTTATGAATGAAAGAAACTGCTGTTCTAAATATGTCCACTAGATGTCGCAATAGAAATTTTCGTATCTTTGTAGACGATGCAACATATGTACAAAATAAACTACATGATGTTAGTACATCAGTCAAGGCGCAGTGAAATAGTGGCCGTGCGCAACCCGAGGGTCCCTGGTTCACTCCCCACTTAGTACCAACCTCGTCACATCCGTTGTGTCCTGAGCAAGACACTTAACCCTTGCTCCTGATGGGTGCTGGTTAGCACCTTGCATGGCAGCTCCTTCCATCAGTGTGTGAATGTGTGTGTGAATGGGTGAATGTGGTAGCAGTGTCAAAGCGCTTTGAGTACCTTGAAGGTAGAAAAGCGCTATACAAGTACAACCCATTTATCATTTATTTATTTAAACCACATAAATAACATCTTGTATTTTGATTTTGATAAAAGAAAAACATGTATCCTGATGGATTGAAAATTAACACCAATGATTTGACTGTTGAATTATTTGTCACATAATTTATTCAGAAAATATAAATAAGGACAAATAAAAATGGAAAACCATTAACCGCAACGTGTAAGTGTTAGGGCTTCACGCTGGGAGAATGGTTAGCGCGTCTGCCTCACAATACGAAGGTCCTGAGTAGTCAGGGTTCAATCCCGGGCTCGGGATCTTTCTGTGTGGAGTTTGCATGTTCTCCCTGTAATGCGTGGGTTCCTTTTGGGTACTCCGGCTTCCTCCCACTTCCACGGACATGCACCTGGAGATAGGTTGATTGGCAACACTAAATTGGCCCTAGTGTGCGAATGTGAGTGTGAATGTTGTCTGTCTATCTGTGTTGGCCCTGCGATGAGGTGGCGACTTGTCCAGGGTGTAACCCGCCTTCCGCCCGATTGTAGCTGAGATAGGCACCAGCGCCCCCCGCAACCCCAAAAGGGAATTAGTGGTAGAAAATGGATGGATGGCTTTTACTGTTGAATTATTTGTCACATAATTTATTCAGAAAATATAAATAAGGACAAATAAAAATGGAAAACCATTAACCACAACATGTAAGTGTAAAAAAAACCCCAACAACATTATGATGTAGAAAAAGAAAGAAAACAATCTGAAGTTGTCTTTATTTTTAAGTTATCGTGCCATGATTTTACCAGCCTGGCCCACTTGGTAGTCGATTTCTCTCCATGTGGCCCCCGATCTTAAATGAGTTTGACACACCTGTCTCAAATGAAACCAACAAAGAAAAAAGAGAAGGGGCCCCAGGACACTACCCTGGGGAGCCTCATTAATCATTACGTTGAGCTTAAAAGACACTGCAGTGAGATCAAGGCTGTTTACTAGCAGGCACTATTTTCTCTACGCTGTTCTGTTCTTCAGCTCTCCTTGCCAGAACGGCGGCACTTGTAAGGACACGGACGACACCTCGGATGTCCGCACTTCCTGTTTATGTCCCCTGGGATTTTCCGGCGACTTCTGCGAGGAACGTGCCGACAGTTGCCGACCCAACCCGTGTCTGAACGGCGCCAACTGCACAAACAACGGCGGGGCTTCCACCTGTTCCTGCCCGCCGGGCTTCGCCGGTTTAACTTGTAATGACACGGCGGGCGCCTTGCCGTGCGGCGTCAAGCCCTGCGCCAACGGGGCCACGTGCGCCGAGCGACCCGGCGGAACCTTCCGGTGCGTTTGTCCCAGGTGGTTTTCAGGTCCGCTGTGTTCCCTGCAGCACAAACCCAAACCCAAGCCCAAACCGGCCGGCGCCAATCCCGTGGACCACAGGGTGTTTGCGCTAACCCCGCAGCATTACTCACTCCCTGCACACGCCTTCCACAAGCTCCTCCAACCGCCTGAGAGGGACCTGCTCAAGATCACTCTGAAAGAGACGGTCCACCATTCGGCGGGGGCCTTGTCCACGCACGGTCAGCTGGTCTGCTTCGGCATGCTGGCCCTGCTCACCTGCCTGGTCGTCCTGCTCACCACCGGCATCGTGCTGTTCGGCCGCTGCGAGGCCTGGATGGCTAACGCCAAGTACAGCAAGCTGGTACGGCGGCAGCGCGAGCACCTGCTGAGGGAGGTGGGCGGAGCCGGCCAGGAGGAGACGGAGCATTCGGTGAACATTATCCTGCCGGAGAAGATCAGACTGAATAGCTTTGGGAAGCATTACACCTCCATCTGAGGTCTTGAAGGAGACACCAGTGAATGTATCGTGTAAAAAGTAGCAGGAAAAGTAGATTGTGTACTTTTTCAAGTTTTACCAAACAGCAATGTGGTATTTCGTCATGTGACTATTATAACTCTGCTGCGAAATAGTCATTTAGTTATTATATGCAAACATTGTGAGTTTTCTTTATGTCGTGTTGAGGCGAAACTTGCAAAAGGACAGAGGTACGCCTGGTAATGGCGTCCAGTAAAAGATGTGTATTTACTGTACAACCATAACTAAACATTGTTGGGTTTTTCCAGCTCTACAGTCGCGATCTAAAAGTTGACATACACTTGTAAAGGACGTAATGTCATGGCTGTCTTGAGTTTCCATTAATTTCTACAACTCTTGTTTTTTTTGTAATGGAGTGATTGGAGCACATACCGTATTTCCTTGAATTGCCGCCGGGTATATACAGTGGGGCAAAAAAGTATTTAGTCAGCCACCGATTGTGCAAGTTCTCCCACTTAAAATGATGACAGAGGTCTATAATTTTCATCATAGGTACACTTCAACTGTGAGAGACAGAATGTGAAAAAAAAATCCAGGAATTCACATTGTAAGAATTTTAAAGAATTTATTTTGTAAATTATGGTGGAAAATAAGTATTTGGTCAACCATTCAAAGCTCTCACTGATGGAAGGAGGTTTTGGCTCAAAATCTCACGATACATGGTCCCATTCATTCTTTCCTTAACACGGATCAATCGTCCTGTCCCCTTAGCAGAAAAACAGCCCCAAAGCATGATGTTTCCACCCCCATGCTTCACAGTAGGTATGGTGTTCTTGGGATGCAACTCAGTATTCTTCTTCCTCCAAACACGACGAGTTGAGTTTATACCAAAACGGATACATGGATGATAGAGCAGATGATTGGGACAATGTCATGTGGTCAGATGAAACCAAAATAGAACTTTTTGGTATAAACTCAACTCGTCGTGTTTGGAGGAAGAAGAATACTGAGTTGTATCCCAAGAACACCACACCTACTGTGAAGCATGGGGGTGGAAATATCATGCTTTGGGGCTGTTTTTCTGCTAAGGGGACAAGACGATTGATCCGTGTTAAGGAAAGAATGAATGGGGCCATGTATCGTGAGATTTTGAGCCAAAACTTCCTTCCATCAGTGAGAGCTTTGAATGGTTTACCAAATACTTATTTTCCACCATAATTTACAAATAAAATTCCTACGATGTGAATTCCTGGATTTTTTTTTTCACATTCTGTCTCTCACAGTTGAAGTGTACCTATGATGAAAATTACAGACCTCTGTCATCATTTTAAGTGGGAGAACTTTCACAATCGGTGGCTGACTAAATACTTTTTTGCCCCACTGTAGTATGCGCCTGCCTTGAATAACTGCCGGGTCAAACTCGCTTCGCAAAATAATTAGCGCATGCTTAGTATTACCGCCGGGTCAAACTCGTGACGTCACAAGTGACACTTCCCCTGTCATCTTTTTCAAAATGGAGGAGGCTGATTTCAATACCAGTAATTTAGAATCACATAAAGGTAAGAATATTAAGACCTATTTAGTAGGATATAAAGTCCAAGCTATTGAATACGGGTTTGCTAAAAAGAACAGTAAGCAGCTATGTTTTATAATTATACCGTAGCTGCGTCTGTCAAATATGAGTCATTAAATGACTCCCGCCTCCTGGTGGTAGAGGGCGCTAGTGATCCTTCTTGCGACTAGTCGGCTTTAGAAGAAGTGACAATGAGTGACATGATATGTGCTGGGACAGATATGACGCGGAGGATGCACGACGTACCTTTTGGGATGTAACACCACTACTTCTATGCTGGCCATGTAAACAACCGGGCTGAAATAAAGCATGTTCCAGTCCTAAATACCCAGTGTATTATTTATACAATAACACTTCATGGTGGCAGCGGTGGGATAAAGACATCATTCACGGAGCAGAACAGGAGGGGGAGTTTCCCGAGGATAATTCTGTCGTCGCCCGCACTTGGGGAGCCAAGCTAACTGATAGCAGCGGTTTGATAGCAGTTTTCTAAACTGGACTTTCAATCGAAGCAGGAGGTAATAAAGGAAGATCCATATCGAAACAGAGAGACTTTTAAAACTGAAGAAAGATAAGGAAGAGTTATATAAACAAGTTATCAATGCTTTTGATCAGAAGGAGCTAGCATGGACTTCATTTATAAGTAAAGGTAAGACCAAAATATATTTTTTTTATTAAATGTGCTTTTCATGATGATATCCTTACATCACACTCAAATTTTTACTGCATGCCTTTGGTAAGTGCCGGAGTGAGAAGAGGTTTTAAAATAATTAGCACATGCTTGCCTTTACCACATGCCTTTGGTAAGCCCAGGAGTGATTAGAGGTTTTAAATGTTTAGCGCCACGGCGGCAATTCAAGGAAATACGGTACTTGTTGGCCACCAAAAAACATTCATGAAGTTTAGTTCTTTTATGAATTTATTATGGGTCTACTGAAAATGTGACCAAATCTGCTGGGTCAAAAGTATACATACAGCAATGATAATATTTGGTTACATGTCCCTTGGCAAGTTTCACTGCAATAAGGCGCTTTTGGTAGCCATCCACAAGCTTCTGGTTGAACTTTTGACCACTCCTCTTGACAAAATTGCTGCAGTTTAGCTAAATTTGTTGGTATTCTGACATGGACTTGTTTCTTCGGCATTGTCCACACATTTAAGTCCGGACTTTGGGAAGGCCATTCTAAAACTTTAATTTTAGCCTGATTTAGCCATTACTTTACCACTTTTGACATGTGTTTGGGGTCATTGTCCTGTTGGAACACCCAACTGCGCCCAAGACCCAACCTCCGGGCTGATTATTTTAGGTTGTCCTGAATAATTTGGAGGTAATCCTCCTTTTTCATTGTCCCATTTACTCTCTGTAAAGCACAAGTTCCATTGGCAGCAAAACAGGCCCAGAGCATAATATTACCACCACCATGCTTGACGGTGGGATTGGTGTTCCTGGGAGTAAAGGCCTCGCCTTTTCTCCTCCAAAATATTGCTGGATATTTTGGCCAAACAGCTAAATTTTTGTTACATGTCATGGTCAAAAATTCAACCAGAAGCTTGCCAGAAGCTTGTAGATGGCAACCAAGAGCACCTTATTGCAGTGAAACTTGCCAAGGGACATGTAACCAAATATTAACATTGCTGTATGTGTACTTTTAACCCAGCAGATTTGGTCACATTTTTAGTAGACCCATAATAAATTCATAAAAAAAACAAACTTCATGATTATTTTTTGGAGACCAACAAGTATATGCGCCAATCCCTCTTATAAAAAAAAACCAATAGTTGTAGAAAGTATTGGAAACTCAAGACAGCCATGACATTATGTTATTTACAAGTGTATGTAAACTTTTGATCGGGACTGTAGTTCCCATGCAAGTGCCAATAACAGGAAAAAGTGGCAATAAATTCACAGAATTTAACATTTTTTTGCATACTAATTAACTTGCAAAAAAGGAGAATAATGCTCATTTTTGATTGACACTATCCATTGTGGTGGTAGTTGTTGTATTTATTTTTACCAAGCATATATGTTGGCTTACATTGGATGTTATTAAAAAAAAATGTGCAGGTTCTATTTGTGGTTTGTGACTCAAATCTGCATTAAATTCACATTGCTTTATGTCAAACAAGGGATACATGACACTAACCTTGTTAAAAAAATCTCAGTCAGCCTGTAGGTGACTAGAGACAAATGCCACTGATAATGTGACAGTTGGCCGGCATTGTGGTGATGGTTCTTTCTCTCGAATGATGCAGTCGGACTTGGACACAGCGTAAAGGTAAGAAAGTATGATTTATTAATACTAACAAAACAAACTAAGAACAGACACACTTGCACAAGGCACGAAAGTCAAAACAAACAGAACTAGCATGGGAGCTAGAAAGAACAAAAAGTGCTTGCACGTGAGCTAGGGAACAAACAAGGAGTAGCGCGGAAGCTAACAAGTACAAAAAATATATTTTTACTACAATTGGGAAACAGCGTCGTCACCTATTGTACGGATCATAAACTAGAATGGGAGATCGAGTAACGAAAAAGGCAGGTTTAAATAAGGAGAGTCATCACGAGGCAGGTGCGCGTCAAAAACAAAAAGCAGGTGACACTGATGTGTACAAAACAAGCAGTGCCACCAGGAACTAAGGAAGTCAAATAACAGAACACGATACAAAGACGGAACAAAAACAGAATATGACATGATCCAAGTAGCGGATCATGACCGATTGGTTGCTTTTCCTCATATGTTTGCTGTTACCTGATGTCTTTTGTACATTTCAATAAATACACATTTTGTCATAGCGTCCAAAAGGGTCATCTACCTTTATCTCTCCACCATTTATTGATCAATCTGAAGCCAGTTCGACGTTCCACTCACATTCTGTCCACATGTGTCTAGTTGTTTTAAAAAAACAATAAGTCTTCTTTGGGCGCTCCTACTAATGCAGGATAAAAAACGATTTGTGGGTCCTAAATGTGCTGACGCTGTATGTCATGTGTGATTTGGTCACACGTTAAAATTTAATTAGAACTAGCTAAGGAATGTGAATATTTGCAAGGGAGGTCTTTTTCTGTGTTTGGTGCATTTCTCCCCAATTTTCTCCCCATAAGTGACGGGTTCATGTAATGACCATTGACCTGTACGCGCTTATTATAATCAATAAATAATATAAACAATATACAAAAATAGAATAAGGTTAAAAAATATATATATATATACAGTATATATATATATATATATATATATATATTTATATATATATATATATATATATATATATATACAGTATACTGTGATGAGGTGGCGACTTGTCCTGGGTGTACACCGCCTTCCGCCCGATTGTAGCTGAGATAGGCACCAGCGTCCCCCGCGACCACAAAGGGAATTAGCGGTAGAAAATGGATGGATGGATAAATAATATATTACAGTTCAAAAAAGAACTATATGCAACAGCATAAAAAACAATTCAAAATTGAAATATAAAATATATGCATATTCAAACTACATATTTATGTGAAAAAAAAAATAAAGAGAACAAAATACAAAATATGTGCAAGGGATGTCTTTTTCTTTGTTTGGTGCGTTTCTCCCCAATTTTCTCCCCATAAGTGACGGGTTCATGTAATGACCATTTACCTGTACGGACTTATTATAATCAATAAATAATACAAACAGTATACAAAAAAAAGAATAAGATTACAAAAATACATATATAAATAGTATATTACAGTTAAAAAAGAACTATATGCAACAGCATGAAAAAAATTCTAAATTAAAATATGAAATATATGCAAATTCAAACCAAATATTTATGTGAAAAAAATTAATAAAGAGAACAAGGTACACAAATACAATGATACATACTACGATAACATAAGGAAAATGACACATTTAAACAAATATATTCAATAGCATTAACTTTTTGAATTTTCAATTAATACATAGTCTACAGCAAGGATGCCAAAATTTGGGGTCCGGGGGGCCAAATTTGGCCCATTGTGTCATTTTCTTTCCCCCGCCCGAAGGGTGGCTACTAAATGTAATAATCAATCAATCAATCAATGTATTTTATTTCGGCAATCTTCACATAAAACAAAGAACAACAACAAGAAAAGAAAAAAAAAAAAAACAACACTCATTTGAGCAATGATTGAGCCGAAAGGGTGTAGGTTGAAGCAACGCTTATATAAACCTACCCCATCACAACAAGAACAAGGTTCAAAATATATAAAATCTAAAACATGCTTCACTTATATTACTTTTTTTTTTAAAACAATATATAAGCAACATATATGTAGCACACGTCTCATATACACAGTTTAACATTTAAATCAAACATATACATTTGTACACTGATATATATATATTATATATACACAATTTATTTAAATTCCATATAAAGTGGTAATATATACATTTTAATATAACCTATATGTATAATTATGAAATCATAAATTGTATTTATATACATATATATTATTGTCTTTCTAAAACAATGTTTGCTCTTCTTTCTTATATTTACTAATGATAAATGATACTTATTCATACTGACCTCTTTTAAGTTGCGCAATCATCGATGGAATGTCCGCAAGGCTACACCGTAAAAAAAAGTTGTTAGATGTTAGTGTAAACTGCTGGCTGCTCAGTCACCAGAAATTTACCGTAAAATCATCAGTGGGACCATTTTTCCATTTACAGTAATGCAGTGTCAGAACTGGGAACATCGCTGAGTTGCCAGAACTTTGCGGTAACAAGAACTGTGGTATTGTTTTTCAATACATAGTATTGCCACTGTGTAAAAACTGCCAGCTCAGTTAGCAGAATTTTTACTTAAAAACAACAGTGGTACGGTTTTTCAATATACAGTACTTAGTTTAGTTTAGTTTAGTCTTTATTTGAAGGGACAATGCACAGAAACATTAAGCTCAAAGACAGATATATTCTGCACCAGATTACAGCTAAATAGCTCATTTAGGATAGGATAGGATAGGTCTTTATTGTCATTGCACAAGTACAACAAAACTGTGTTTTCAGCACAAACCTGTTCAAGATTAGACAGTCTACTAAATGTAGTGTCATTTACACATTCTGACCGCAAGATGTCACTAAACCCCGCCTTGAAGAACCTTAAACTGACGTTGTTGATAATAACCAGCAGGTGGCGAAATTACAAGGGGAATTTCAGTTTTTAAATGAGGGCTTCCAAATATAGGAGTATAACATTAGGGTGAAGGTCTCAAGTCACAGTCTTGGTATTTTTTGATTGATTAAAAACAATAGAATGAAAACGAATAATAAAATCATAATATATGTGCTGTTATAATCATACTAATTGTTATATATAAATGGGTTGTACTTGTATAGCGCTTTTCTACCTTCAAGGTACTCAAAACGCTTTGACACTACTTCCACATATTATATATATATATATATATATATATATATATATATATATATATATATATATATATATATATATATATATATATAATCATTTAAAGCATGCAATGAATTTTTGAAGAAATAATTGGTTGGAATTTACTCATCTTTCTACTAAATGTAGTGTCATTTATGTTCCGACCAGAAGGTGTCACTAAAACACCCTTTGAAGAATTGAATATCTATCCATCCATTTCCTACCGCTTATTCCCTTTGGGGGGCTTCACGGTGGCAGAGGGGTTAGTGCGTCTGCCTCACAATACGAAGGTTCTGAGTAGTCCTGGGTTCAATCCCGGGCCCGGGATCTTTCTGTGTGGAGTTTGCATGTTCTCCCCGTGACTGCGTGGGTTCCCTCCGGGTACTCCGGGTACTCCGGCTTCCTCCCACTTCCAAAGATATGCACCTGGGGATAGGTTGATTGGCAACACTAAATTGGCCCTAGTGTGTGAATGTGAGTGTGAATGTTGTCTGTCTGTCTGTGTTGGCCCTGTGATGAGGTAGCGACTTGTCCAGGGTGTACTCCGCCTTCCGCCCGATTGTAGCTGAGATATGCACCGGCGCCCCCCGCGACCAAAAAGAGAATATGCGGTTGGAAATGGATGGACGGATGGATATTTATATATATATATATATATATATATATATATATATATATATATCAAACCATTTTCTACCTCTTGTCTCTTTTTGGGGTTGCGGGGGATCGCTGGAGCCTATCTCAGCTGCATTTGGGCAGTAGGCGGGGTACACCCTGGACAAGTCGCCACCTCATCGCAGTATATATATATATATATATATATATATATATATATATATATATATATATATATATATACACACACACATATATATATATATATATATATATATATATATATACACACACACATATATATATATATATATATATATACATATATATATATCAGTGATGGCAGGTGGCCTCACCTGCCATAATAGAAAGAAAAAAATGTAAAAAGAAAAAAAAAATTGTTATATGTATCCAGTGATTATACTAACTTTACCAGTTTTAGAATATTTTTATTCAAAATCGCTGAATTTTCACATTTGCCATTCAAATACTGAGCAGACTTGCGGTGAGTCACAGCCAGCTGAGCCTCACCATGGATTGCGCAATGACTCGGCTAACTGCTGGCCTGCTGTGCAGTGAGACCATATTGCTGTATGAATTATATTATACATTTCCTTAGTTTAGTTAGCTGAGGTATATAATGTACAGTGTATTTTGTCAACAACTGTAACATATTTTTTGTGCTGGGCTATCATAAAACAGCTCCGAAGACCCACTATGTGAGGCACCTGTTCTCCGGCCTCCTGGTGGTAGGGGGCGCTAGTGAACCCAGAGATCATTCTTGCACTACTCGGTTAGGCTTGGGACATCTGAAGCTGGGAAGTTTTAAAGTTGTTGTTTGCCTGCATATCGTAAAAACAGCCGTCCAACATTTTACAACTAATTGTAAACTTATAGGTGCCGACCATCAGGGCCGAGTTGCGACGAATGAGTGTGTTGAGTTGGTAAGTGAATTTGTTTGCTAATAGTAGCTACTAGCCGTAGCCATGTATTTTCTATGGGCAGTTTGCATCGGGTTTTAATCCCGTTTCCTCCAATGTTTCTGATCCGATTGAATTTATATTTATGTCGAGTCTTTATTTTGGGTACTTAAATATGGTGACTGAGTATTGTGGCGTTTTAAGGCCATCTGCATTTTTTATGCTACAGTACAACCTGCCCATAAACTGAACTTTCACTACAAACTGACATATCCACGACGCCAACCGGTGTGGCTGTATGAACTGCGAGTGCACATATGGACTGCGATCAGTCTCATATGGCTCCTATAAACCTGAAGAACTTTTGATATTACTTTTTATGAATTACCTGAACTAAACCAACATTGTTTGTAGAGATTCCTTTCTGTTTTTTATTTTGTTTTGAATGGCCATTCCTATTAATGTCCGTCCACTAGTTGTTGCACTGTACGTTTAAATAACACCGGTATCATTTAAAGTATTTTAATTGTGTCTGTCCTACTCTCTCCGAGTCGTAAACTAGACTTCTGATTAGCCCAGATATTGATAACTTCTACTATACTAGCTAAAGTACCTGCTACATTAAGTTAAAGTACCAATGGTTGTCACACACACACTAGGTGTGGTGAAATCTGTCCGCTGCATTCGACGCATCCGCTTGTTCACCCCCTGGGAGGTGAGGGGAGCAGTGAGCAGTAGCGGCCGGGAATAATTTTTGGTGATTCAACCCCCAATTGCAACCCTTGATGCTGAGTGCCAAGCAGGGAAGAATGCTGGTATGAGCTTTTAAACATAACCCGTTAACTGCTGCCAATCAAATGGTGAATAAGATACTCTTTATTAGGGGTCACCAACGCAGTGCCCGCAGGCACCAGGTAACCCGTAAGGACCAGATGAATAGCCCACTGGCCTGTTCTAAAAATAGGTCAAATAGCAGTACTTACCAGTGAGCTGCCTTTATTTAAAAAAATATATATTTATTTACTAGCAAGCTGGTCTCGCTTTACTCAACATTTTTAATTCTAAGAGAGACAAAACTCAAATAGAATCTGAAAATCCAAGGAAATCTTTTAAAGACTTGGTCTTCACTTTTTTAAATAAATTCATTTCTTTTTTTACTTTGCTTCTTAAAACTTTCAGAGAGACAATTTTAGAGAAAAAATACAACTTTAAAAATGATTTTAGGATTTTTAAACACATATACCTTTTTACCTTTTACATTTCTTCCTCTTCTTTCCTGACAATTTAAATCAATGTTCAAGTATTTTTTTTATTGTAAAGAATAATAAATTCATTTTAATTTAATTCTTCATTTTAGCTTCTGTTTTTTCGACGAAGAATATTTGTGAAATATTTCTTCAAACTTATTATGATTAAAATTCAAAAAAATTATTCTGGCAAATCTAGAAAATCTGTAAAATCAAATTTAAATCCCATTTAAAAGTCTTTTGAATTTCTTTAAAAAAATGTTGTTCTGGAAAATATAAAATAAATAATGATTTGTCTTTGTTAGAAATATATCTTGGTCCAATTTGTCATATATTCTAACAAAGTGCAGAGTGGATTTTAACCTATTTAAAACATGTCATCAAAATTCTAAAATTAATCTTAATCAGGAAAAATTACTAATGAGGTTCCATAAATATTTTTTTTTATTTTTTCAAAATGATTCGAATTAGCTAGTTTTTTTCTTCATTTCTTTCGGTTGAATTTTGAAGACAAACTATGTTTCCAAAAAATGTTTTCATTTTTTTCGTGTTTTTTCCTCTTTTAAACTGTTCAATTAAGTGTTTTTTTCATCATTTATTCTCTACAAAAAACCTTCCGTAAAAGGAAAAAAAAATGTACCACGGAATGACGGACAGAAATACCCATTTTTTTCATGTATTTGGTTTTATTTATTGAAAATAAATTGAGCAAATTGGCTATTTCTGGCAGTTTATTTAAGTGTGTATCAAATTGGTTGCCCTTCGCATTAATCAGTACCCAAGAAGTAGCTCTTGGTTTCAAAAAGGTTGGTGACCCCTGCTCTATAGGGTTCAAATGTTTATAAATCTGACTGTGATGAAGTCAGTGACTCACCAGCCATGAACCTCACCGCACGTCACTGATATATATGTATATACATATATATATATGTCTGTGTGGGAAAAATCACAAGACTACTTCATCTCTACAGATCCGTTTCATGAGGGGTTCCCTCAATCGTCACACATACTGTACATATTGCGCTCTACCACGGTATCGAGCACTATTCTCTGGATAATCCAATTAAGACATATGTATATATATATATATATATATATATATATATATATATATATATATATATATATATATATATATATATATATATATATATATATAGTATATCTTTCCACCATACAACCTGACTGAGAATATTATGAAAAACTATAGTTTTATTGGTTGATAGATCAGGCAATAATGCAGTATTCATTGCACCTGTTGGTGCAGTGATGTGTAGATAACACCAGCAATGTTATTATCAGTGCAGCATCGTGGAAAATTGGTTACCATACATGTGCAGACATCGTCTGTACTCCATTGTTTACTTCTAGAAACACCGCACACGCTTCGGCTTGAACGGTTCATTCATATTTAAAACATATTTCATTTCTCCTGCATACCTCAGAGATGACCGTTAAAACGTTAACATGTCGGAGCAGCACAACACAGAGACCTTTGTGTCTGCTGGGGGCCCAGGGTCCCCGCCACTAGATTTTCATTTGTCCAGTTATGACCCCCGGGGGGAGAGAGAGAGGCCCTCACCTTCAACTGGAGACGCCAAAAAAATGCCAGCGAGGCCATTCAGCGAACTTCCCAGCGCCGTAAAAGAACAAAACAGAGAAGCAAATGTCAACCTTTGACCTCGCGTTGTGACTGATGAGGTGCTACATCCGTGACCCCGAACATGCACATGGAAAGAATCCAGACTGGATGACGTTAAGAGGGGGTTCTCCTTTCAGAGGTGCATATTACATACAGTTGACTTTCAGTGGAGGTGCAGGAAACACGCCATAAGTTACTTTAATGACTTCCACATGAGCTCATTGGACACACAACACTTTACTACACAGGTAACCCTCTCACTTAGCAACTACCATCGAGTTCATTTAGCGCATTAAATTGCTCTAGTTACTTCGCTAGCTAGAAGGATTACAAACAAACAAAATTATCTGAAACGCAACAAAAAAAATTAGTGAATATGTTGAGTTCCTGTTAGTCATGATGATTAAAAAAAAATCTGTGGATTTTAAGATAGAAAATTGGCAGCTCAGTTGCCAGGATTTTATTATAAAGTCATCAATGGTAGCATTTTTCAGTGTACAGTAATGCACTGTAAAAACAACCCAAATAGATTTGGGATTAACGAGATTCTCATTTGTAACGATTTTTAATGGCATCAAAAAATCTATAATCAATTTTTTTTTTCAATCAATCCTCTGCAGCAGTGGTTGTCAACCTTTTTTCAGTGATGTACCCCATGTGATTTTTTTTTTTTAATTCAAGTACCCCCTAATCAGAACAAAGCATTTTTAGTTGAAAAAAAGAGATAAAGAAGTAAAATACAGCAATATGCCATCAGTTTCTGATTTATTAAATTGTATATCAGTGCAAAATATTGCTCATTTGTAGTGGTCTTTCTTGAACTATTTGGAAAAAAAGATATAGAAATAACTAAAAACTTGTTGAAAAATAAACAAGTGATTCAATTATAAATAAAGATTTCTACACATAGAAGTAATCATCAACTTAAAGTGCCCTCTTTGGGGATTGTAATAGAGATCCATCTGGATCTACCAACTTAATACTAAACATTTCGTCACAAAAAATTAAATCTTTAACATCAATATTTATGGAACATGTCCACAAAAAATCTAGCTGTCAACACTGAATATTGCATTGTTGCATTTCTTTTCACACTTTATTAACTTACATTCATATTTTGTTGAAGTATTATTCAATAAATACATTTATAAAGGATTTTTGAAAATGATGCTATTTTTAGAATATTTTCAAATAATCTCACGTACCCCTTGTCACGCCTATGGTTCATGTTTTGTTTTGGTCATGCTATGTTTAGTTTTTTGGACATTTAGTTCTGTTTTGCATGTCCTTGTTTGTCTTGTTACCATGCCAACTGATTTAGTTTTCATCTGTCATGTCTGATCATGAGTTTTGTATGGCCATACTACCATGAGCATCCCCAATCTCAAAGCTAAGCAGTGTCTGACCTGGTTAGTATTTGGATGGGAGATTGCTTAGGAATATCAGGTGCTTTTGACCTTTGGACTCTAAGTTCCTTTTTTTTTCACTCCCTGTTTTGTTACCATGACGACCAATCAGTTCACCTGTCTTGCCTCACACCTGTTTTCACTTATCATGTTCATTATTTAAGCCACAGTTACCAGGGAGTCAGTCTGGCAACATCACCTCCTTCACGACCTCGATTATCTGCTTCATGCCTTGCTATGCTGTCCATTTTGTCCACGTAAGTTTTTGTCATTCATGCCATAGCACAAGAGTTTTGTTTCATGTTTATAGTTTATAGCCTTTGTGCTAGTGTTTTGTTTCATAGCCCAAGTTTTGTACCTCCATTGTGAGTGCATTTTGTTTGTTCCTGTTTTTAATTTATGAGTAAATAAATTAAATATGTACCTACCTTCACGCCGTTTCCACTCCATTCACTTCGCACCTCGTGATAAACTACCCAAGACCAAGTCCAAGCCTGACACCCTTTGGCATACCTTCAAGTACCCCCAGGGGTACACATACCCCCATTTGAGAACCACTGCTCTACAGCAGGGGTCGGGAACCTT
The DNA here is from genome assembly GCF_033978795.1 of Nerophis ophidion. Lineage (NCBI taxonomy): Eukaryota > Metazoa > Chordata > Actinopteri > Syngnathiformes > Syngnathidae > Nerophis > Nerophis ophidion. The sequence goes on along the minus strand of NC_084613.1, from coordinate 69,367,888 downwards.
TTTGGCTGAGAGAGCCATTTAAGCCAAATATTTTAAAATGTATTTCCGTGAGAGCCATATAATATGTTTTAACACTGAATACAAGTAAATGTCTGCATTTTTATGTAAGGCCAACATTTATAGAGTATACTATTTCACAAACTCGCATGGCAGTAGTAGGGGCGACCCCAAGAAGCAGGAACCAGGAGAGTGATGTTCAGGTAAGATGCTTTTAATATCATCAACGAGGGAAATGAAGCACTCTTGCATGTACAGTTCTAAACAATAGTCAATCTTTGAGCCCTGAGGAGCACGTAAGACAAGCATAAATAGAAACATGCTGATTGGCAGCAGGTGTGGCCCAGCTTCCAATCAACAGCAGGTGAGGGGAAAAGGGGACAAGCAGAGATGGAAACAAAATAAGAGCCCTGATGGGAAGTAAATACAAAACAAAGAAGAACAAACAGAATTTAAGTGACAGATCTTCACATAATAAGTCTGTTATTCTTTTTAATAACATTGTTATTCGGAAGCTCAACGATGATAAATAAAACACTTCTTACCATTAATGCGACTTCTTGAACAGGTGCGGTAGAAAACAGATGGATGGATTAAAATATATGAGAATGTTTTATATTTTGAACTTAATTTCTAACACTGTGATTACCAGCGGAATTATTCATTACTTATGTTAAGCAATGTCAGCTAAGATTTATCTGAGAGCCAGATGCAGTCATCAAAAGAGCCACATCTGCATCGAGAGCCAAAGGTTCCCTACCCCTGGTCTGCAGCCACTCAGGTGAATCATATAGTTGATGTAGATGCCCATATCTGCTGTACAGATTTACTTTAGAAAAAAGAAGTGCTGGATGCTTCTCTTGTTGCCTTATTTGTGTTTGATTGTATTACATTTTTGGGAGGCCTCTTTATTTTTTTAATGAAACCAGTTGACTTTTAAGTTATACAAAAATTGATCGGAGCTGTTTATCTATTTTCTGAAATGCTGTAGTTAACCGTAAAACTGGCATCCAATATTATTTAAAAAAAGTATTGATTTTGAATCAAGAAGCGTTTTATATCAAGAATTTGTTCTGAATCGAATCGTCACCCCCAAGAATCGAATCTCATTGTGTGGTGCCCAAAATTTCACCTTCCTATTTTTTTACTGTAAAATAACTGCCCCAAATATTACTGCAAACACAATAGAGGAAGTATTTTTCAATGTACAGTAATGCAGTGTAAAAACAATACATTTTACTGTAAAGAGAATGTACCGTAGCTCAGTCGCCAGAATTTTCATGTAAAAATAAAAGCGGTAGCGTTTTTCCTGTATTTCACTGTAAAAAACTGGCCAAAGTGTTTACTGTATAAAAAAACAGTGGTACTGTTCTGCCATTTACAGCAATGCACTGTTAAAAACAACTGTGAATTGAACCGTTTGAAATTGGCCAGAGTTTTACCATAAAAATGACAGTTGTAGCATATTTCAATTTACAGTAATGCACTGTAAAAATGATTGTCGATTTTTACAGTTAAAAAAAAAAATGGCAGAACAGTTGCCAAAATTTTTGTGTAAAAATAAGTGGTATCGTTTTTCCAAGTACAGTAATGTACTGTAAAAACAACAAATGTAGATTTCACAGTAAAAATATTTTTTTTTTTTAAAAAAGCAGCTCCCTTCCTACAATTTTACCCTAAAAAAAATAATGGGTGAGTTTCATGAAATATTTTTTTTCATTCACAGTAAACCGGTGTAACAAACATTTTTGATTTTGCACTCAAATTTTGGCCACTGCACATACTGTAAACTCTGAAGATTATTTTTTTTCAGTGTAATTAGTGCACAGGTTCACGCAAAATCAACACAATTTGTATTAAACCACAAAGCATGAGACATGTTAGTTTTTAGTTGTGATGGGTAAATGATACCTCAGTGAGTGCCTGGCACACTCACTAGCTGCAATGACACTGCACTGATACCATGTTGGTATTAGTGCAAAGTCACTTTTTTGGACCTTCAAATAACTTGACCAATTAGCAGATATAATAGTTGTTTTTACTTTTTTTTAAGGAATAGCTGTGCAGAAAGGAATAAAAACTGTGCAACTCTGGTCAATGAGCCAAATAGTAAACAGGAAAAGAAGGACATTACCATTTTATAGCAAATCAACTTTAAAGGGACGACCATCTGTATTTATGTTTTTTTTTTACAGTTAGTTAGTTAGTTAGTTAGGTAGTTAGTTAGTATTATACAAAACTGTGATTTGATTTTCATGAAAGCACAATATAATGTTTTTACACCTTTTAGCTGTTAGTGAGTTTGATTAGTTTGTTGTTTAACCGGTACAGTAGATCTCAAATTGTCTTGTTTGGAATCGATGGATTTACTGGTTAGGTGGTTAGCAAAAATTTAGCATCCCTGTTTGTGTATGGAGGGCTATGTCTCTTGTAAGTTGCTCAGTACTAAGTTAGTTATCAGGTTTACACAAATATGGTATGGTTTTCTATTAAATAAAGCATTAGTAGTTGACAAAAATGTTAGATAGTTGGATCCTGTTTGTTGTTTAATAGTTAACTCTGTAGATATCTGGTTAAATGGCTGGATTAGAATAAATGAAAAATTGGGAATATTACTAATTACTACTATTAAGATAAATGGCATAGTTTTTCATTAGAGTTATCTAGTTCGATAGTTAATGGGTTAGTTAGGAGGTTTACACAAAGCAACACTTTTCATTTTTTGACTGGTTAGGCGGTAGGCTAAAACATAGTTAGGATGCCTGTTTAGATATGATTTGGGGTTATAGTTATCTAGTTAACCTCTACTAAGGTCAGTGCCAGCTGTTTACCCAGATATGAGTGTTTTTGTTTCCATTAAAGCTATCTAGTTAGTTAATTTCAATGCTTATGCAAAACAATACCATTTTCATTAACTGGTTATATGGTTAGTGAAGATGTCTGTTTAGGTGTCTAGTAATATAGTTAGCTGCTAGTTAGTAAATGTAGTTAACAGGTTTACACGGATAGAGGGTAATATTGTTTTCCATTAAGCATTGTAAATGTAAGTAGAAAGGACCGTTTACAAAAACAATTAGTTAGGTAGATTATCTGTTCATTGGTTTGGTGTTTAAAGGGGAACATTATCACAATTTCAGAAGGGTTAAAACCAATAAAAATCAGTTCACAGTGGCTTATTTAATTTTTCGAAGTTTTTAAAAAAAAAATTGCCCATCACGCAATATCCCGAAAAACGTCTTCAAAGTGGCTATATCCACCCGTCCATTTTCCTGTGCCGTCAAAGCGTGATGACAATACAAACAAACATGGCGGATAGAACAGAAAGATATAGCGACATTAGCTCGGATTCAGACCCGGATTTCAGCGGCTTAAGCGATTCAACAGATTACGCATGTATTGAAACGGATGGTTGGAGTGTGGAGGCAGATACTTCTAACCAACGATTGGTATGTATTTGTTTGGCATTAAATGTGGGTGAAGGGAAAGGCTGGATCCAAATATAACTATAAATGAGGCATAATGATGCAATATGTCCATACAGCTAGCCTAAATAGCATGTTAGCATCAATTAGCTGGCAGTCATACCGTGAGCAAATATGTCTGATTAGCACATAAGTCAATAACATCAACAAAACTCACCTTTGTGATTTCGTTGACTTTATCATTGGAAATGCATCTGCTTTGAGTGTCGCAGGATAGCCACACATCTCTGTGCCATCTCTGTCGTAGCATCCCTATCGGCGGTAAAGGGTGCGAGGGACTTTTGCATCTTTAGACCACTGGTGCAACTTGAATCCGTCTATTGGTATGTGTTTGTTTGGCATTAAATGTGGGTGGAGGGAAAGGCTGGATGCAAATATAGCTACAAATGAGGCATAATGACGCAATATGTACATACAGCTAGCCTAAATAGCATGTTAGCATCGATAAGCATGCCGTGACCATTGATAGGTCTGATTAGCACACTCCACGTAAGTCAACTTGAATCCGTCTCTGTTCGTGTTGTTACACCCTCCGACAACACACCGACGAGGCATAATGTCTCCAAGGCAAGGAAAAACAGTCGAAAAAACGTAAAATAACAGAGCTGATTTGACTTGGTGTGTGTAATGTGTTTGAGAAAATGGCGGATCGCTTCCTGTTGTGACGTCACCGGTGAAAGGTCATTGCTCCGACAGCGAACAATTGAAAGGCGTTTCAATCGCCAAATTCACTCTTTTAGAGTTCGGAAATCGGTTAAAAAAACATATGGTCTTTTTTCTGCAACATCAAGGTATATATTGACGCTTACATAGGTCTGCTGATAATGTTCCACTTTAATAGATAGCTCTCAGGTTATCCTAATAAATGGCTGGGGTAACACTTTAGTATGGGTAACATATTTACCATTAATTAGTTGCTTATTAAAATAAGAAATACTTAAAATTATTTGAACACCATGGGGACATATAAGAGTTAGAGTTGGGGTTAGGGTTAGGGTTACTAATAAGCAAGTAGGGATAGGATTAGGCTGGACTAGGATTAATGGCTAGTTGGCCAGATTACACAAAAATGTCATTGTTTTCAATCAGAGCTGTTACTTTGGTAACAGGTTTACACAAATTAACCCTTTAACATGTATTAACTGGTGAGGTAGTTAGCAAACATTTAGGATGTATGTGTGTTTAGGCATGATTAGTTCTATAGTTTTCTTGTTAGCTGCTAGTTAGTAAATTACCAAATTTTCCGGACTCTCAGGTGCAATTCAAATAATTTTTTTCCCTCCAAACTCCACAGTGCGCCTTATAATTCGATGCACCTAACGTACGAAATAATTCCGGTTTTGCTTGCCGACTTCGAAGCAATTTTATTTGGGACATGGTGTTATGATAAGTGTGACCAGTAGATGGCAGTCAAACATAATATGTGTGTCGACTGCACTATGATGGCAATATGACTCAAGTAAACAACACCAACATTGTATATGTTCCATTGAAAATATTACACACCGCGCTCAAAGATCTATCCCGTGCTTCAACATACGAGTAGTATTATGGTGTGTGTACAAGGTAAGATATTGCCTGGCGTTTTTTTTCGCAGTATTATGCAAAGGCAACTTTTCTTACCTTCTGGTGCCTGCTGATCTGTATTTGGGATCTGAATAAATCCTGAAAAATTGCATCGGTCCACCTTTGTAGTCCGTAGTCGATAAGATTCTTCTTTTTCTCTATCTTCTTGTTATGTGACATTCATCCTCCACTGTTGCCATTTCTAATATAAAGTAGTGTAATGTTCTTACTTATAGCTGTCGGTAACCTCGCCATGAAAGCGCTAAAACATACCGGTGTAGTGAGTTTATATTATTCACCCAAGGAACTTTAGTTATTTGAGATTTCCGGTCACACGTTTTTTCACGGGACACATTTCCGGTGTGGTTGTTTCTGGATGAGGACATGCTGCTGCGTTATTGATTTAAATAAATTCAGAATGTCATTAAAACTGTTAGCTCCACCTTTTGACACGTCTTCCACTCCCGTCCTTGCACGCTACACCGCTACAACAAAGATGACGGGGAGAAGACGCTGTTGAAGGTTACCCACGTAGATAAGACCGCCCACAAAACGGCGCAACCGGAAGCGGCTTGAAGATGATCTGTAAAACATAATCAATGCAACATTTTGACCAAAAAACCACCCTTACTTGTTATATAGACCACAAGGATGTATTTTAAATTTATTAAAAAAATAAAATAATATGACTCCTTTAATGCGCCTTAGAATCCAGTGCGCTTTATATATAAATCAATGTTTACTTATATAGCCCTAAATCACTAGTGTCTCAAAGGGCTGCACAAACCACCACGACATCCTCGGCAGGCCCACATAAGGGCAAGGAAAACTCACACCCAGTGGGACGTCGGTGACAATGAGGACTATGAGAACCTTAGAGAGGAGGAAAGCAATGGATGTCGAGCGGGTCTAACATGATACTGTGAAAGTTCAATCCACAATGGATCCAACACAGTCGCGAGAGTCCAGTCCAAAGCGGATCCAACACAGCAGCGAGAGTCCGGTTCACAGCGGAGCCAGCAGGAAACCATCCCAAGCGGAGGCGGATCAGCAGCGCATAGATGTCCCCAGCCGATACACAGGCAAGCAGTACATGGCCACCGGATCGGACCGGACCCCCTCCACAAGGGAGAGTGGGACATAGAAGAAAAAGAAAAGAAACGGCAGATCAACTGGTCTAAAAAGGGAGTCTATTTAAAGGCTAGAGTATACAAATGAGTTTTAAGGTGAGACTTAAATGCCTTCCCGGTAAGGTTTATTCAGGTGTACTGGAGAGGAGGCTTCGCCGGATAGTCGAACCTCGGATTCAGGAGGAACAGTGTGGTTTTCGTCCTGGTCGTGGAACTGTGGACCAGCTCTATACTCTCGGCAGGGTTCTTGAGGGTGCATGGGAGTTTGCCCAACCAGTCTACATGTGCTTTGTGGACTTGGAGAAGGCATTCGACCGTGTCCCTCGGGAAGTCCTGTGGGGAGTGCTCAGAGAGTATGGGGTATCGGAATGTCTTATTGTGGCGGTCCGCTCCCTGTATGATCAGTGTCAGAGCTTGGTCCGCATTGCTGGCAGTAAGTCGGACACGTTTCCAGTGAAGGTTGGACTCCGCCAAGGCTGTCCTTTGTCACCGATTCTGTTCATAACTTTTATGGACAGAATTTCTAGGCGCAGCCAAGGCGTTGAGGGGTTCCGGTTTGGTGGCCACGGGATTAGGTCTCTGCTTTTTGCAGATGATGTAGTCCTGATGGCTTCATCTGGCCGGGATCTTCAGCTCTCACTGGATCGGTTCGCAGCCGAGTGTGAAGCGACCGGAATGAGAATCAGCACCTCCAAGTCCGAGTCCATGGTTCTCGCCCGGAAAAGGGTGGAGTGCCATCTCCGGGTTGGGGAGGAGACCCTGCCCCAAGTGGAGGAGTTCAAGTACCTAGGAGTCTTGTTCACGAGTGGGGGAAGAGTGGATCGTGAGATCGACAGGCGGATCGGTGCGGCGTCTTCAGTAATGCGGACGTTGTATCGATCCGTTGTGGTGAAGAAGGAGCTGAGCCGGAAGGCAAAGCTCTCAATTTACCGGTCGATCTACGTTCCCATCCTCACCTATGGTCATGAGCTTTGGGTCATGACCGAAAGGATAAGATCACGGGTACAAGCGGCCGAAATGAGTTTCCTCCGCCGTGTGGCGGGGCTCTCCCTTAGAGATAGGGTGAGAAGCTCTGCCATCCGGGAGGAGCTCAAAGTAAAGCCGCTGCTCCTCCACATCGAGAGGAGCCAGATGAGGTGGTTCGGGCATCTGGTCAGGATGCCACCCGAACGCCTCCCTAGGGAGGTGTTTAGGGCACGTCCAACCGGTAGGAGGCCACGGGGAAGACCCAGGACACGTTGGGAAGACTATGTCTCCCGGCTGGCCTGGGAACGCCTCGGGATCCCCCGGGAAGAGCTAGACGAAGTGGCTGGAGATAGGGAAGTCTGGGCTTCCCTGCTTAGGCTGCTGCCCCCGCGACCCGACCTCGGATAAGCGGAAGATGATGGATGGATGGATGGACTTAAATGCTTCTGCTGAGGTGGCATCTCGAACTGTTACCGGGAGGGCATTCCAGAGTACTGGAGCCCGAACGGAAAACGCAGACTTTTTTTGGGCTTTGGGAATCACTAATAAGCCGGAGTCCTTTGAACGCAGATTTCTTGCCGGGACATATGGTACAATACAATCGGCAAGATAGGATGGAGCTAGACCGTGTAGTATTTTATACGTAAGTAGTAAAACCTTAAAGTCACATCTTAAGTGCACAGGAAGCCAGTGCAGGTGAGCCAGTACAGGCGTAATTTAATCAAACTTTCTTGTTCTTGTCAAAAGTCTAGCAGCCGCATTTTGTACCAACCGTAATCTTTTAATGCTAGACATGGGGAGACCCGAAAATAATACGTTACAGTAGTCGAGGCGAGACGTAACAAACGCATGGATAATGATCTCAGCGTCTTTAGTGGACAGAATGGAGCGAATTTTTGCGATATTACGGAGATGAAAGAAGGCAGTTTTAGTAACGCTTTTAATGTGTGACTCAAAGGAATGAAACAGATTAAAAATAGTGTGCCCTGTGGTCCGGAAAATACGGTAGTTACCAGGTTTACACAGATATGACATTGTTTTCTTTAAAGATAGTATTATCACATTTTAACAAAAAGATTGGTTGGTTAGTTGGTTACAATTACAGTGTGTCGGTTCGTTGTTAAATAGTTAGTTATGTAGTTATATAGTTAGAAGGCTAGATTACAATACATTTAGAGTTGGCAAGATCACACAAAAGTAATACTATTTTCCATTGAAATTATCCAGTTAGTTAACGTTAATTAACAACTTTACACAAAGCAATACTCTTCATTTGTTAACCGGCTTGGTGGTTCGTTAAAACTTAATTAGGATGTATGATCGTTTAGGAATGATTACAGCTCTGGTTACTAAGCTAGTTAACTGTTTTTTTTAAAATATACATATTACATTGTTTTCCGTTAAAGACTGATGGATTTGATTGAAGTGATTTGTTCTTTATTACAGTGGTTGGCTCTCTAATCATCAAGTTGGTTAAGAAGATTAGAAGTAAAAGATTAGTGGCCAGATTAGACAAATAAATGACATTGTTTTGTCATGAAAGTTTGACTGCATATCCAAAAACCCAAAACCCGTGAAGTTGGCATGTTGTGTAAATTGTAAACAAAAACGGAATACAATGATTTGCAAATCTTTTTCAATTTATATTCAATTGAATAGACTGCAAAGACAAGATATTTAATGTTCAAACTGAGAAACGTAATTAATTTTTTCCAATAATCCTTACCTTGGAATTTATTGGCAGCAACACATTGCGAAAAAATTGGCACGGGAATTTTAACCACTGTGTTACATGGCCTTTCCTTTTAACAACACTCAATAAACGTTTGGGAATTCAGGAGACCAATTTTTGAAGCGTTTCCGGTGAAATGATTTCCCATTCTTGCTTGATGTACAGCTTAAGTTGCTCAACAGTCCGGGGTCTCCGTTGTGGCATTTTAGGTTTCATATTGCGCCACACATTTTCAATGGGAGACAGTCTGACACCCGCACTCTTTTACTATGAAGCCACGCTGCTGTAACACGTGGCTTGCCATTGTCTTGCTGAAATAAGCAGGAGCGTCCATGATACCGTTGCTTGGATGGTAACATATGTTGCTCCAAAACCTGTATGTACCTTTCAGCATTAATGGTGCCTTCCCAGATGTGTAAGTTATCTATGCCTTGGGCACTAATGCACCCCCATACCATCACAGATGCTAGCTTTTGAACGTCGCACCTGTAACAATCCAGATGGCTATTTTCCTCTTTGGTCCGGAGGACACAACGTCCACAATTTCAAAAAACAATTTGAAATGTGGACTTGTCAAACCACAGAACAATTTTCCACTTTGCATCAGTCCATCTTAGATGAGCTCGGGCCTAGCGAAGCCGGCGGCATTTCTGGGTGTTGTTGATAAATGTATTTTACTTTGCATAGTAGAGTTTTAACTTGCACTTACAGATGTAGCGACAAACTGTAGTTACTGACAGTGGTTTTCTGAAGTGTTTGTGAGCCCATGAGGTGATATCCTTTACACACTGATGTTGCTATTTGATGCAGTACCCCTTGAGGAATCGAAGGACTGTAATATCATCGTAATATCATCGCTTACATGCAGTGATGTCTCCAGATTCTCTGAACTTTTTGACGATATTACGGACCGTAGATGGCGAAATCCCTAAATTCCTTGCAATAGCTCGTTGAGAAATGTTGTTCTTACACTGTTCGACAATTTGCTCACGCATTTATTCAACCTTGTTTGTGAATGACTGAGCATTTCATGGAAGCTGCTTTTATACCCAATCATGGCACCCACTCGTTCTCAATTAGCTTTTTCCCCTGTTGGATGTTCAGAATAAGTGTTTGATGAGCATTCCTCAACTTTTTCAGTCTTTTTTGCCACCTTTTTTGAAACATGTTGCAGGCACTAAATTCCAAATGAGCTAATATTTGCAAAATAAAACAATGTTTTCCAGTTCGAACATTAAGTATCTTGTCTTTGCAGTCTATTCAATTGAATATACAGTGGGGCAAAAAAGTATTTAGTCAGCCGCCGATTGTGCAAGTTGTCCCCCTTAGAATGATGACAGAGGTCTGTAATTTTCCTCATAGGTACACTTCAACTGTGAGAGACAGAATGTGAAAAAAAATCCAGGAATTCACATTTTAGGAATTTTAAAGAATTTGTTTGTAAATAATGGTGGAAAACAAGTATTTGGTCAACCATTCAAAGCTCTCACTGATGGAAGGAGGTTTTGGCTCAAAATCTCTCGATACATGGCCCCATTCATTCTTTCCTTAACACGGATCAATCGTCTTGTCCCCTTAGCAGAAAAACAGCCCCAAAGCATGATGTTTCCACCCCCATGCTTCACAGTAGGTATGGTGTTCTTGGGATGCAACTCAGTATTCTTCTTCCTCCAAACACGACGAGTTGAGTTTATACCAAAATGGATACATGGATGATACAGCAGAGGATTGGGAGAATGGCATGTGGTCAGATGAAACTAAAATAGAACTTTTTGGTATAAACTCAACTCGTCGTGTTTGGAGGAATAATACTGAGTTGCATCCCAAGAACACCACACCTACTGCGAATCATGGGGGTGGAAACATCATGCTTTGGGGCTGTTTTTCTGCTAAGGGGACAGGACGATTGATCCATGTTAAGGAAAGAATGAATGGGGCCATGTATCGTGACATTTTGAGCCAAAACCTCCTTCCATCAGTGAGAGCTTTGAATGGTTGACCAAATACTTATTTTCCACCATAATGTACAAATAAATTCTTTAAAATTCCTACAATGTGAATTCCTGGATTTTTTTTTCACATTCTGTCTCTCACAGTTGAAGTGTACCTATGATGAAAATTACAGACCTCTGTCATCATTTTAAGTGGGAGAACTTGCACAATCGGTGGCTGACTAAATACTTTTTTGCCCCACTGTAGGTTGAAAGGGACTTGCAAATCATTGTATTCTGTTTGTATTTACGATTTGCATAACATGCCAAGGTCACTGGTTTTGGGTTTTGTAGATGTTTAGCACTTTGTTGTTCGTTGGTTAGCTCCCTTGTTATCTAGTTAGATGGCTGGATTAGGATATGTGGATGGTTGGCAGGAGTGCACAAAAATCCATGAAAGCTAGCTCGTATTTTATGTAAGTAAACAGCAGTTGAGATGCCTCTTTGCTCATTGCTTGGCAGCTCCTTCTTTTAACTATGAAGTCAGGTGACTAGTTGGTAACAAGCATGACTTGAGCTGTGTTTAAAAACAAGACAACCAATCACTTTCATATGTCAACAAGAGAAAAGCTACAACTCCAAAGTGGATGTAAGAGCAATAAAAAAACAACCCAAGGGGCCCCGAGGGAAGGGGAGGCGCAGTGTTGATAGACATGTGTACCACACTGTGTCAAAGCACGCCTAACTTCAGGCGCTGCAAACATGTGCCCAACTCGTAAAAGACGTAGCATGCCGATTAACGTGGTGGGTTTTTAGGGGCAGCAATGGAGACATTACCGGCGCTGCTGGAGGATCGCTTGCACTAAGCCTGAGAAAACATTTGTGTCGATATATCACTCACAATAATAGGATCATGTGTGATTATCCTCATACAGTTGTAAGCGCTACACGGGCTTAGGAGCGGGCGGCCGACTTCAGCTTCTTTGCCACAAATGACACCCTCTCCGGACACTTCATTAGGTACATCTGCACAGCGTAATGAGATGCATAAATCATGCTCCGTTTTGATCGTGTGCGTGTCACAATAAATGCACTGCTGTGCTTTGCTGCGGTGTGGAAGAGTACTGCATCAGAGGAAGCGCTGACGGTTACCTCATTTAACTCCAGCCAGAGAGACAAAATATTAGGAACACCTCTTACTATGAAGCACAGCAATATGACACTGTATTAAATATCACATAAATATATGTATTTTAAAAAAAAATATATTTATTTAAATTTGAAAAATAAAGCATGCATTTTAAAGGTATTTAAAAATAACAAAAAATTACATTAACATTTCAAAATGTGTTTATTGCAAAATGATTTAGGTTGTAATATAGTACGATTAGAATATATATATATATATATATATATATATATATATATATATATATATATATATATATATATATATATATGTGTGTGTGTGTGTGTATATATAATATATATATGTGTTTGTGTATATGTATATTTTTTAATATATACATATACATACATACACATATATATATATATACATATATATATATATATATATATATATATATATATATGTGTGTGTATATATATATATATATATCCATATATATATATATATATATATATATGTGTGTGTGTATATATATATATTTATGTATATATATATATATATATATATATATATATATATATATGTATATATACATACACACACACACACATATATATATATATACACACACATGTGATTTACTTTATTGCTGTAATATGAAATGAGGCACTTACAGAAATGTTTTAAAACCTATCCTAAAATAATCAATCAATCAATGTTTACTTATATAGCCCTAAATCACTAGTGTCTCAAAGGGCTGCACAAACCATTGATCTTAAAATAATAGGTGTCAATAATTGGAAATCAAAATAAGGATAAGCAGCATATGAAATGGATGGAGGATTTTTTATTGTATTATTATTATTATCATTGCCAAGCGTATGAGAGGATCCTAGAAAAAGCAACATCAACACAATAATATTAAAATGTAATGTAATTTGTACATACTAAACAAATTTAAATACTAGAAGTGTATTTGTAGGTAGTAATATATTTGGGTTAAAACTGTCATTAATCATCAAATATGTTATCTTTTTATCACATTTTTAATAATAATGAATGACAATTTTTGAATATTTTTTAATTAAATTGTATGTTTTTTTGTAGTATTATTGTATTTGGGTTAAAACTGTCATTAATCATCAAATATATACTTTTTTAACATATATAATGATAATGAATGACAATTTTAGAAATATTTTTAATATTATTTTATATGAAAATATATCTTTTCTTAGTATTATTTTGTTGCTTTTTGAGGATACATGCTGGACATATTTATTTGATTTAGGGGAACACAAGTGAGGAAAAAAATGATAATCACATCCAACACAACAAAAAGACATGTTGTGGTCGAAACTTTTGTTTCCCAACATTTCACAAGTTTTTGTTTGTCTCCACCACAGCAATGAAGACTAATCACAAAAATAGGATCATCCACGGGAATGCTTGCAACGGCTTGTTTTAGGACAGGGGTATGGAACCTATGGCTCTAGAGCCAGATGTGGCTCTTTTGATGACTGCATCACGGTTGACGGTTGGTAGAGCAGCCGTGCCAACAACTTGAGGGTTGCAGGTTCGATTCCCACTTCCGCCATCCTAGTCACTGCCGTTGTGTCCTTGGGCAAGACACTTTACCCACCTGCTCCCAGTGCCACCCACACTGGTTTAAATGTAACTTAGATATTGGGTTTCACTATGTAAAGCGCTTTGAGTCACTAGAGAAAAGCGCTATATAAATATAATTCACTTCACTTCACTTCACTATCTGACATTGCTTAACACGATAAGTAATGAATAATTCCGCTGGTAATCATTGTTAAAGATAACATTCAGAATATAAAACATTCTCATGCATCTTAATCCATCAATCCGTTTTCTTCAGCATCTGTTTATTAGACGTATTTGATTTATTATTGGTTAACTTCAGAATAACAATGTTATTAATAAGAATAAGAGATTTATTATACTCTAAAAATGTTGATCGTACTTAAAAACAGGCACACATTTAGTTGTATTCAGTGTTATGAAATATTGTACGGCTCTCACGGAATTACATTTTAAAGTATTTGGCTTTCATGTCTCTCTCAGCCAAAAAGGTTCTTGACCCCTGTTTTAGGAGGTCATATGGCGCAAAAAAAAAAAAAAAAAAAAAAATGGAAATAAAAAGTGAAAATTAAAAAAACTAAAAACAAACAAGCCACGTTGTAGAGGTAGATGATGACATTTTATTGTATGAATAAGAAAAACATTTACACATTATATATGTACAGTGAAGTGCAGTGATAAGAACAAGCGAGCAGCACTCGGTGCTCCTCGGCATCTCGAGCACATCAGTACCGGTTCTCCGGACTTGGACCGTTTCAGAACCGAACTTCACAACAATACTGAGGAGCGACAAGTGATTTCCGCTTGTCCAACATCACGACATGATTAAAAAGAAAAAAAAAACAATAAACACAAACTAACCTTTTTTTTTCTTTGCGAGGTATAATCCCCCCCCCCCCCTCCACCCCAAAAAAAATTCAAGATTGATCTAAAGTGGAGTTATAAGAAAAATATGCAGCATTTTGTGTATTTGTCTTCTAATAGCAGCCCTATACGTGAATAACTAGACTACCGGCTTGTCTCTCTCGGTACCGGTCCAACCAGTCTCTGAGCTCCGAGATCCGGTACCCCTCGGGTCCCCTGCCGCCCTGGTAAACTACCTCGCCCTCCTGCAGGATGTAAAGTCTGTCGAAGTAAGCCCCGTAGGCGGCGTTGCAGGGGTTCTCCATGCCGTCGACCACCACCAGACAACCGGGCGCCTCCAGGCGCATGAGCCGCGCCGCGCCGAGCCGGTCCTCCAGGCAGCGGTGCTTGGGGATCTGATACGGCGCGTCCGTGCTCACCCATCCGTCGGACGGGTGCGCCTCCTCAATGTAGACCAGCACCGAGTCGGCGATGTCCGCGTTCTCCCGCACCAGCCCCTGGAACGCCTTCAGGCGCGCCATGAAGGGCGGTCAGGTGCAGCTGCCGAAGTTGAGGATGAGCGGTCGCCTCTCCCGGGCGAAGTCCAGGATGCGCCCGCGCCGCTGGTCCTCCACGCGGACCACCTCCGTGTTGGGCGCGCCGCGGCCCAGGCGCGCCGCCTTAAGGAGGTCCAGCTTGTGGCCGTGCCACACCGCCTTCAGGGACTCCAGGGTGAAGAAGCGGTTGGAGTCCGATACGCACAGAGGAGGATCCGCCGCGTCGCTCTCCTCCTCCCGCGCCTTCATCCGGAGGAAGAACCTCTTCCTGATGCAGAGGAAGTCGAGGAGCCAGAACATGACCGCCGCCAGCAGGAAGCGGGGCAGCAGCACCAGACACACCAGCGCGTTCTTGATGGCCTTCATCACGTGCCCGCCGCCTGGAAGTTGGGTGACTTGCAACTTCGCCCTCTTTTTATAGCAGCCAGCCACAGGTCGGAATGAATCACAGCCCGCCTCCAAAGTGGGGCCGAGGCCTCACATGGCAGGGATTACCTTCTGTCAACTCCAACTTTGAGCCTCCGCCAAAAAGAAGTCAAGTGACTGCACCATTAGTTCATGAAGTGATTCGGTTCAGTACGTTCACTCAAAAGATTCGTTCGTTCGAACGAATCGTTCGCGAACGACACAACTCTAAAACCCACTACTACCCACCACGCAGTCTGATAGTTTATACATCAATGATGAATGATGGGCAGTTCTTTTGACTGTACAGAATCACTAGAATCAGTTCTTTAAATTGATTCGTTCAAAAGATTCGTTCACCAAATCACTTGCAGCAGTTCTGTGTGCAGGTCGGCGAATCATGAGTCAGTCAGTAACAGCTTCCTCAGCGGCAGATCTCGGTGTGTGTGAATCTGACAAGATAATAACATCCATTTTCTACCGCTTATTCCCTTTTGGGGTCGCGGGGGGCGCTGGCGCCTATCTCAGCTACAATCGGGCGGAAGGCGGGGTACACCCTGGACAAGTCGCCACCTCATAGCAGGGCCAACACAGATAGACAGACAACATTCACACTCACATTCACACACTAGGGATAATTTAGTGTTGCCAATCAACCTATCCCCAGGTGCATGTCTTTGGAGGTGGGAAGAAGCCGGAGTACCCGGAGGGAACCCATGAGATAACAATTTATTTGAAAATTTGCTACACATACTATTTTCTTTTTTTTTCCTTCTTCTTTTTTTTGTGTCCTCTCCATGAGGTGTGCATGACATTTTAAAATAATCAGAAAACAAAACAAAAACAAAAAAAAGTTTTTTAAAGTGGTAAAAATTACATACACATTTACAAAAGGTGTTATTATTTTTACATTTTAACATTTGATTTGACGAAAAAAATTTAAATATATTCTTAAATGTGTTTGAAATGCAATTATTTTCTACATTATTACATTATATTATTTTAATCAAGATATATATCAAAAGATTATATTTATATATATTTATATATATATATATATATATATATATATATATATATATATATATATATATATATATATATATATATATATATATATATATATATATATATATATATATATATATAAAGAATCAAAAGATTCGTTCGTTCATATGATTCGTTCGCGAACGACACAACACTATAACCCACTACTACCCACCACGCAGTCTGATAGTTTATACATCAATGATTAATGGTCGGCAGTTCTTTTGACTGTACTGGAGCACTAAAATCAGTTCTTTAAATTGAATTGATTAACGTGGACCCCGACTTAAACAAGTTGAAAAACTTATTCGGGTGTTACCATTTAGTGGTCAATTGTTCGGAATATGTACTATACTGTGCAATCTACTAATAAAAGTATCAATCAATTCGTTGTGCAGGTGGGCGAATCATGAGTCAGTCAGTAACAGCTTCCCCAGCGGCAGATATCGGTGTGTGTGAATCTGACAAGATAATAAAATATTTATTTGAAAATTTGCTACAACTATTATTTACTTTTTTTTCCTTCTTCTTTTTTTGTGTCCTCTCCATGAGGTGTCCGAGACATTTTAAAATGGTTCAGAAAACAAAATAAAAATACAAAGTTTTTTAAAGTGGTAAAAATTACATAAAAATTTACAAATGGTATTATTATTTTAACATTTGATTCTACGACAAAATTGAAATATATCCTTAAATGTGTTTGAAATGCAATTATTTTCTACAATAATACATTATATTTGTTTTAATCAAAAGATATATATCAAAAGATTATATATATATATATATATATATATATATATATATATATATATATATATATATATATATATATATATATATATAGAAAGAATCAAAAGATTTGTTCGTTCAAACAAATCGTTCACAAACGACACAACACTATAACCCACTACTACCCACCACGCAGTCTGATAGTTTATACATCAATGATGAATGATCGGCAGTTCTTTTGACTGTATTGAATCACTAGAATCAGTTCTTTAAATTGATTCGTTCAAAAGATTCGTTCACCGAATCACTTGCAGCAGTTCTACCATGAATTGATTAACGTGTAAACAAGTTGAAAAACTTATTCGGGTGTTACCATTTAGTGGTCAATTGTACGGAATATGTACTGTACTGTGCAATCTACTAATAAAAGTATCAATCAATCAATCAATCAATTCTGTGTGCAGGTGGGCGAATCATGAGTCAGTCAGTAACAGCTTCCCCAGCGGCAGATCTCGGTGTGTGTGAATCCGACAAGATAATAAAATATTTATTTGAAAATCTGCTACAAATATTATTTTCTTTTTTTCCCTTCTTTTTTTTGTGTCCTTTCCATGAGGTGTCCATGACATTTTAAAATGAATCAGAAAAAAAACAAAAACGTTTTTTAAAGTGTTAAAAATGACATACAAATTTACAAATGGTATTATTATTTTTACATTTTAACATTTGATTCGACGACAAAATTTAAATATTTTCTTAAATGTGTTTGAAATGCAATTTTTTTCTACATTATTACATTATATTTATTTTAATCAAGATATATATCAAAAGATTATATATATAAAGAATCAAAAGATTTGTTTGTTCAAACGAATCTTTCGCGAACGACATAACACTAAAACCCACTACTACCCACCACACAGTCTGATAGTTTATACATCAATGATGAATGATCGGCAGTTCTTTTGACTGTACTGAATCACTAGAATCAGTTCTTTAAATTGATTCGTTCAAAAGATTCGTTCACAGAATCACTTGCAGCAGTTCTGTGTGCAGGTGGGCGAATCATGAGTCGGTCAGTAACAGCTTCCCCAGCGGCAGATCTAGGTGTGTGTGAATCTGACAAGATAACAATTTATTTGAAAATTTGCTACAAATAATATTTTCTTTTTTTTCCTTCTTCTTTTTTTTAGTGTAATCAAAAGATATATATCAAAAGATTATATATATATATATATATATATATATATATATATACAGTATATATATAAAGAATCAAAAGATTTGTTCACTCAAACGAATCGTTCGCGAACGACACAACACTAAAACCCACTACTACCCACCACGCAGTCTGATAGTTTATACATCAATGATGAATGATCGGCAGTTCTTTTGACTGTACTGAATGACTAGAATCAGTTCTTTAAATTGATTCGTTCAAAAGATTCGTTCACAGAATCACTTGCAGCAGTTCTGTGTGCAGGTCGGCGAATCATGAGTCAGTCAGTGAATTGATTAACGTGGACCCCGACTTAAACAAGTTAAAAAAACGTATTCGGGTGTTACCATTTAGTGGTCAATCGTTCGGAATATGTACTGAACTGTGCAATCTACTAATAAAAGTATCAATAAATCAATCAATCAATCAATTATGTGTGCAGGTGGGCGAATCATGAGTCAGTCAGTAACAACTTCCCCGGCGGTAGATCTCGGTGTGTGTGAATCTGACAAGATAACAATTTATTTGAAAATTTGCTACAAATATATAT
Organism: Nerophis ophidion; assembly: GCF_033978795.1. Lineage (NCBI taxonomy): Eukaryota > Metazoa > Chordata > Actinopteri > Syngnathiformes > Syngnathidae > Nerophis > Nerophis ophidion. The sequence goes on along the minus strand of NC_084613.1, from coordinate 69,348,994 downwards.
ATATATTTTTTTTTTTTCAAAAACACACTCAATCAATCAATCAATGTTTATTTATATAGCCCCAAATCACAAATGTCTTAAAGGACTGCACAAACCACTACAATTTGTTCCTTCTTTTTTTTGTGTCCTCTCCATGAGGTGTCCATGACATTTTAAAATGGACCAGAAAACAAAACAAAAACAAAAAAAAGTTTTTTGAAGTGGTAAAAATTACATACAAATTTACAAATGGTATTATTATTTTTACATTTTAACATTTGAATCAACAACAAAATTAAAATATATTCTTAAATGTGTTTGAAATGCAATTATTTTCCACATTATTACATTATATTTATTTTAACAATTCATAGTGGATTTGACAAGATAGAAACAACGATCTAAAATGTGTTACAAGTTTTCTCTTTTCACATTACATTTTATTATTTTGACATGTAATGTTTCCGACAAAACATACATGTATTAAAAATGTAATAAAAATCACTCTTCCTTTTATATCACATCCAATGTATTTTTTTTTTTAAACAATTATGATCACTCTAAAAGCGGTATATAATAAACACGTTATGAAAAATAGAATAAAAAAATGTGTGCAGGTCGGCGAATCATGAGTCAGTCAGTAACAGCTTCCCCAGCGGCAAATTTCACAACACCTGGTGTGTGTGTGACAATCATTGATACATTAACTTTAAAAATGACTAATAACATTATTCCCCGCGACCAACGAAAGGGACAAGCGGTAGGAAATGGATGGATGGATGATAAAAGTCACAGCAGAATATTTTCAATGTAGTCTTTTATACATGTGTATACAGTGAGCACATTTTGTTTTACTGTTTTCTTTATGTATAATGTAAATATAATTATTACTTATGTTTTATTTTATTTTTTCAAAGTTTGGTGTGGGTGTCGTTGACTGGTCGTGACCCCAGGATACAGAGATGGCAGGCGAAGTGCAGGTGAAAATATATGTACAAGTAACTTAAATTTGTTGTTCTGTCATCAATACCGGATCAATATTGAGTCAAATTGGCCAACAAGCAGGTGCGTGCACAGACATTTTGGGGGGGCGGGTGGTCAAGCGGGAAAAAAAGAGCACCCATCGCAAACATGACTAATAACATTATTACCCGCGATCCCGAAAGGGACAAGTGGTAGGAATTGGATGGATGGACGGTAAAAATCACAGTACAACATTTTCAACGTATTATTTTATACATGTGTATACAGTAAGCACCTTTTTTAACTGTTTTCTTTATATATCATGTAAATATAATTATTGCTCATTTTTGATGTTATTACTTTTAAGTTTGGTGTGGGTGTTGTTGACTGGCCGTGACCCCAGGGTACAGAGATGGCAGGCGAAGTACAGGTGAAAATATATGTACAAGTAACTTCAATTTGTTGTTCCGTCATCAATACCGTATAAATATTTAGTCAAATTGGCCAACAAGCAGACGCATGCACAGACATTTTGGGGGGCGGGTGCTCAAGCCGGAAAAAAAAAGAGCACCCGTCGCAAAAATGATTAATAAAATTATTAGGATAAAAATCACAGCAGAATATTTTCAATATTTTATAAATGTTTTTTGTTACAGTTTTCTTATTATATATTACAAATATAATTATTGCTTGTTTTTTAATTTATTATTTTTAAGTTTGGTGTGGGTGTTGCCTGGTTGTGACCTCAGCATACAGAGACGGCAGGCGAAGTGCAGGTGAAAATATATGTAATCCAGCCAGCCATCCATCCATCCATTTTCTACCGCTTATCCATTTCGGGGTCACGGGGGGATGCTGGAGCCTATCTCAGCTGCATTCGGGCGGTAGGCGGGGTACACCCTGGACACGTCGCCAGCTCAACACAGGGCCAACAAGTTAGACGGACAACTTTCCCGCTCACATTCACACACTAGGGCCAATTTAGTGTTGCCAATCAATCTATCCCCAGGTGCATGTCTTTGGAGGTGGGAGGAAGCAGGAGTACCTGGGGGGAACCCACGCCGTCACAGAAGAACATGCAAAATCCGGGATCGAACCCCGGACTTTCGTTGTGTGAAGCACACAAACCTGTGCCGGCGTGCTGCCTCAAATAAGAAACTATTTAATATATTAACTTAATGTAAAACCCAAACATATTCAAGTTGCGTGTTTTTGGGGGTGGGAGGAAGCCGGGGTACCCGGAGGGAACCTACACAATCACAGGGAGAACATGCAAACTCCACACAGAGATCCCAAACCCGGGATTGAACTCAGGACCTTCGTATTGTAAGGAACATGCACTAACCCCTGTACCACCGTGCTAGCAGTATATATATAAGTAATATATATATATATAATATATGTAATGACAAAACTAAAATTGTGCAGCAGGGAAGTGCACAGGAAGCATATAGGGAACGCTATGCCCTGCCACAAAAAAAGCATCCTAAAAATCAGAGACATGTAAGGGAGCCGGCGCTCGGACTGGAGAAGAAATGGCAAAAAGGAGGCAAACAGGAAATGGAAAAAGAAATACCAGAGTTGAACAGGAAGTAAACAAAATACAAGAAACTAATATTTGCCATGATATTTATGACATATTTGAAGCACAATAATAGTATAAAACAAATATGCCTGCCCAGACAGTCGCATAATGAGTTATATTTATATAGCGCTTTTTCTCTAGTGACTCAAACCGCTTTACATGGTGAAACACAATATCTAAGTTACATTTAAACCGGTGTGGGTGGCACTGGGAGCAGGTGGGTGAAGTGTCTTGCCCAAGGACATAACGGCAGTGACTAGGATGGCAGAAGCGGGGATCGAACCTGGAACCCTCAAGTTGCTGGCACAGCCACTCTACCAACCGAGCTATACCGCCCCATAGCTCAACTTCAAGGGGAATCCCTCTTTTGCCAATCAGTCACAATACTTATGTGAGACAAGAAAACATGTTTCTTTTTTTTTTTTTTGCATTCTAAATCGCAAAAAAAGGCTAGCAAGAGTCAGCAAGCAGGTATTGTTTTTTTTTTGTTTTTTTTTTGTAGGCCTACAAAGCACTCTGAAAAACATCCGTAACCTCCATCAATGTTTTGTATACATGCTGTAAGTTTATGTGTAATGTAATAACAGGCACATTCATAACATGTAATACTTACCTCTTTTACCAATTTTAAGTATTATGGCGGCGCATTCATTTCACACACGCATCACAGCATTTGCCATTCCCTTTAACAACAACAACACTACTACGTATGACAGACTTCATGTGAGAGACAATGATTACTTTGGGACAAATGATGGACCAGATTATCTTTTTGCCTGAAAATAAGGAGGGTGAACAACATGTTTGAGAAGCTAACTATCATATAGAAACAAGAATATGATAAATATGAACACACAACTATAATAAAAATATCACTTACTGTACAATATCTGCTCTCAAGACTTGTGTTTCCTGTTTGGATGAAAAATTCAGCATTATCCTCAAAGAGGCTAAAATAAAAAGAGTTCGGAGCTAACGAGCAGTTGGCATCTTCCTCACAAATGGGAGAAATTGAAGGTCAACATTGACCAAGTTCTCGGTTCATTGCCGCGTTTTTCTACGACCTAAGTGAGAGGCATGATTTATCGTGTTGAACTAACTTTTACCAAGATGCGGCAGCATGTCAATATTACATTAACTGGTTACCGTTCTGTGACTAGTTCCTCGGTGCTAGCGCTTATTATCGCCAATACCTGATTACTATGCAGGTCACGGCATGTAAATGGAGTATTGTTGGCGGTTTTTGGAAGTTTTTTGGATGGCTTTATGGGCGTAATAGTTGGCCATGTAACACAAGCCAAAGTTTGAAAGCATAAAAAACAGAAATGTTTGTATTGTCTTACGTAGGGTGTTACGGTTACAAGGGAAGAAGACAGCACAGACAGCAGGGATGTCGTTTTGGCTATATATTTATTAATAAACAAGGGAAAATGAAGCTTTTAGCTAATCCAAAATACGTGTGGTGTGTGATTATGTGTAGAGATTAACTGATATGTGTTACCCGGAGTGTTGAGCGAGGTGCGGAAGTTCAAGAGGGGCAAGGCAGGCTCGAATGTCCAGAGGCAGGCCGTAAGTCAGGGGCAACAGCGAGGCGTCAGAGTCCGTTTCCAGGCGGGAGGTCGAGATCCAAGAGGCAGCTAGGAAATCAGAGGGAATACGAGGAGACGAGACACACTACTCGTGACGTGGGGACGGAGGAATGCTGCTACATGATGACAAGAAAACACGAAACAAATGAACATGGAGGGGGAGAAAACACAGAGTGAGAGACAGAGTGCATAGAGCTAGATATGACGACTAACTGTACGGGGACAGGTCGCTACGTTCTGGCCCGGAACGCAGGTCTGCACTGGCCTAAGAAGCCAAGGGAGCTCATCAGTGACAGGTGTGCAGACTGCAGATTGATTGCAGCTGGCTGCTGCAGTGGGAGTGGCACGTGCAGGTGCGCTCTTGGAGGTGCGCCCAGCGCAGCGCACAGATAAATGCGCACTGAGGCGCGCCCGGGCCATGACATTGGGATTGTAAATGAAAAAAAAAAGTGCAGTTTCCTTTTAATAATAAAATGAAGGTTTTTAACTGGGGCTGTCAAAGTTAACGCTTTAACTCATGCGATTGATCACGAAACATAATTGCATTAATCATGTGTAAACCCAGATCAATCGTGCAATTTATTTTGACTGCACATGCTCCTTTACCTGAACCACGGATAGTTACCTGAACAGCGGGTTGTTATTTACGGTCATTAATAGGGTCAAAATGCAGACGTCAGATGATTGAGTGAAATTTCACCTCATAATACAGCCCATCCAGACTTTCGATAAAACTGTTTTTAGCAAACAATTGATGTGCGTTCAAGTAACACACTTGAAAAAAAAGTCCTTGGATCACATTCTGACAATAAAATTGCATCTGTGTCAAAATATCGGTTCTTTTGAAAATTGATTTACCACAATTAATTGCAATTGATCAAACTGTACAAGTGTGATTAATCTGATTTAAAAAATGTGATCATTTGAATGTACTTTTCAGGTTCAAACACTGATGATATCCATCAAACAAGACAAAAGGCAAAGAATCAAACAGAGACAGAATTAAATTTGGACTCAGATCTTGAGGAGAGACATGGCCACTGTACACTCTTTGTACACTCTGCACCAAGCTCTGACGAAAAATGTTCACGTCTCCTCTTTTATTTAGATATTAAATGTTTACGCAACAACATATGTCACAACAGAAATGGGGAGTGTGTAAACAGTCATTGTTTTCGGTCACATCGAAGACAAAAGAAGATGATGCCTCGGGCTTGGGCTTGTCCTGAATTCAGCTTCGGCAGGTGTTTGAGGACAATAGAAAACCCCTCTCGTTGCATTCCAACGTACACAGCGGAATCTTCCAAGACCTTGCTTGGTCGAACAAGGACAGCTCTCATCTGTTCAATGGAAACTCAGAGAGCAAAACTTTTTTTGATAATTTACACACAATTTTTCTAACAGTACTCATTTAACTAAAACTAACCGAGTGAACTTAATAATTATACTAATTTGTAGAACAGCAAAACTCCCGTCAGAATGGATCGCTCACTGGGTATGACGTTTACCGCTAAAGCATTGTCTATTCCCCATCCCCCCATTTTGTGATTCCCGTACTCTTGGCTGCAACTATAAATAGCATTATTCGTCTGAAAAATTGTTAAAAGTACAGTTTTTCAAAACACTGTATTCTTATTAACATTAAAGACAATAACAAATCTTGATGAACTTACGAATAATAACTTTAACGTTGTGTTTAGTCTTTGACTGGAAAAAAGTTAAGGTACATCAACCATTCATCCATTTTCTACTGCTTGTCCTGTGTCGAGGGGGTTAAAGTGCACCAATTTGCCTGAAATTTAAAAAAATAAAATAAAATGATCATATCAGCAACATTAACTCAGGAGTACAATATATGCTGTAGTTTCCGGGTTATATACCGGTATTTAAGTTACACCCAGCAAATTTCAGAGGAAATAAAGTTTACATATATTAGCCGTACATATATGACATATTTTGTAAATGCTTATTTACATACCTCATTGTTTCCAAATGATGCGTGTCACAAGGCAGTAAAATGGCTGATCAAACAAAACAGAAGTCATCGTCATGGACACACAAGCTCTCCAATCACCTAAACCAACACAATAACTCCAAGGTGACACATTGGTGAATTTACGAAACTGAAACAATACAAAAATAATGCCATTTAAAGTTAATAACATTAACACAGACACTTGTAAAAGTGATGGCGTATTTGCTAATGCTAACGACGCAAGCTTGATAACATTAAGATAGCCCGTACAAATATGCATGAAAAAACTCCTGCAGACATCACACATGGGTCGGTTTAGTATGGATTGTTTTAGTTATATTGTAAAACATACAAACGTGCAGTGATTGCAGTGATTAACAATTTTGAGCAGAAACACTATGAATGAATACTTCCCGTTCAAGGAACGAAACAGGCGGCATATTTTCAACCCGCAGCACCTGCAGCCCAAAAAGATGTCCCTTTCAACAGGGACATCTTTACCTAAATAATGAGACAAAATATGAACTTTATACCATAAGAACTACTGCTGACATGAATTGCAGATGACAGACTAATATTTGTAGCAGGAAATCAACGGCAAACAAACGTATCCTTTTTTTCTAGTTAGCGTCACGATTACAGATGCAAGGCACTCGTTATGTCAATCGAATACGTTACTTAGCAATGCACAAATAAGTCCAACTTTGTGCTTAGTTTGTGGACCCCTTACAGATGTAAAAACATGGTGTGCCTCCAATCTGTTCTACTTTAAAGGGGAGCTGAAGTTTTTTTGGAATTTTATCATGCACGCGATTAGTGGATATTTGATATATTTTGATTTTGTTAGTTTCTTAGCTCTCTGTAAGCTACTTTTTCTTTCACGCATAGCTTCCTGGGGTTTTTTCTGTGTATTATCCCACTGCACTCTGGTGTATATTTGGGATTTTTTTTTTTACATTAAATACTTTTTTTACTTGCACGCTGCCTGCTGTCTCTACATTTTGGGGAATTAACCTATCACGAGCACAAGCTGTTAACTCCCTCTGATCACGCCGCTAAAAATAGTTCGTCTGCGCTAGCGCTTACTACAACAATATCACAAACACTTGGTATATATTTGTCATAACGTGGACTATGGCAGGGTTTGTTTTCCCGAGATGCAAAGAAATTGGAGTGGACGTGACGTGAAGGTAGGGACATGATTTAATTTTACTACAAAAAAAGGAACAAAGGGTGCAAACAAAAGCGGCGCACAAGGCGGAGAACAAATTTTGCTTTGAAAACAATAAACTAGCACTTGGGCAAAAGCTATTGACATGAAAACGGAAACACTTACTGTGACATGAAACTAGACAAAACTCACTTGGCATGGAACTATGGTAGCATGGGTAACATCGGTAGCAGAAGTCCAACAGAGTTATTGTCGCCACCCCGACCAACAGAAAAAGACAGGTTTTAAATAACAGTGACATGATTGGTGTGTGAGGCCAAATGTGGAACAGGTGAAACTAATGGGTAACCATGGAAACAAGAAAAGGGACTGAAAAAGCAGGAATTAAAAAGAGTCCAAAAACCAAACAGAACATAACTTAAACAAAACATGATCCCAGACATGACTATATTCAAGTTACGAAATATAAATTGAATATTGTTGGTGCTTTTTGGATGGATTTTCTGAGGGATTTATGGGCGGGATAGAGTACCTCCCATTGGCTCCATTTTATGCTGACTTTTATTTATGAGTTAGAATGCATAAAAAAAACATCCATCATTTAGTCCCCCATAATGATTGTGAAAAATAGGCAAAATTTCCCCCCAAAAAGTGAAGTTCCCCTTTAAATCCCTGTCAGTGTCGAAAAAAGTGAGGTCGAATAACGTAAAATTTCCAAAAATTATCTGTCCTAAGAGTGTATAGATCCACTCCATTCCATTTTCAGAATCAGAATCAGAATAGTTATTTTCGCCATTGTTTGTGTCATGATCCACTACTTGGATCATGGCATGTTCTGGTTTTGTTCTGTTGTGTTATCTCCCTGTTTACTATTTGACGTCCTTAGTTCCTGGTGGCACTTCCTGTTTTGTTTCTGTTGCCTAGTTACACATTTAGTGTCACCTGTCTCTTATTTGTCGTCGTGCACCTGCCTCCGAATTTTTTGTCCCTATTTAAGCCTGCCTTTGTTTGCCTTTCGGTCTCGCAGTGTCGTTTGCTATCCCATGCAACAGGTGAGGTCGCTCTTCCCGCATTGTGGTAAAGACTTTTCGTGTTAATTAGCTTCCATGCTATTCTTTTGTTTGCTTGTCCTCAGTTTATATGCTAGCGCTTTTTGTTCCTTCTAGCTCCCATGCTAGTTCGGTTGGTTTGTCTCTAGTGCTTTTGTGCGAGTATTTCTGTTATTGATTTGTTTTGGTAGTTAGAAATAAATCATCATTCCTACCTTCACGCTGTGTTCCATTCCGCTGCATCCACGAGAGAACAAAACCTCACCACGATGCCAGCTAAGCGTCACAGTTTGAGAACAGGTTCACAAACTAGGAATTTTTCATGGTGCAATCGTGCAACATAAAACACATAACACAAAATAGGTAATACAATTAGCTGCGCCCGCAGCTATCAGATCTTGTTATTGTTCATTTGCCTGATGGCCGAGGGGAAAAAACTGTTCAGGTGGCGGGAGGTGTAGGTCTGGATGGACCGTAGTCTCCTGCCTGAGGGGAGAGGGGAGAAAAGTTTGTGACCAGGGTGAGAACTGTCAGCTGTGATCCCACCCACACGCCTCCTGGTGTTGGAGGACAACAGGTCCTGGAGGGATGGGAACTTACAGCCAATCACCTTCTCAGCAGCATGTACGATGCACTGCAGTCGATGCTAAATGATGATAAATATTTGTTTTTCATGATTGCTTCTATATTTGCCTCAAAACCTTTAAAAATACGCCGAAATCTGCACTAATTCAGGTCAATAACCAGTAGCCTAGTAGGACACCAGACCATGGCCTGAAACCAGGGAGGGCCTCGAGGTCACGTGATTGCAACCCAACATATTGAGAAGCAAGAGATGTGGTTTAGAGTCCCAAATTTTTTATATATTTTTTTTTACTAATTTGACAGCTATTTGTATTGAAAATGAACACTTCCCATTTTTACTGGAACGTTTGTTGACAGGTGTGCCCTCCCTCCCCTCAGGAAACATGACAACCACCAGTAAACAGCTGTTATTCCATTTTGTTGAGGAAATGTCGGACCAGTAGCGTCGTAATGTTTCCAACTAATGGTGTGGCTAATTTCGTGCCAAACAATGTTGGGGGATTTCGCAAACGTTGCTCCGGCTTCCTGCCACCTCCAAAGACATGCACCTGGGGATAGGTTGATCTGTAGCACCAAAATTGGCCTGAGCCGAATGCAGCTGAGATGGGCTCCAGCACCCCCTGCCACCCCACAAGGGACAAGCGGTAGAAAATGGATGAATGAATGAATGCTATTATTATTATGCTTGTGTCGAGCAGTATGAGGAGGAATGTTCACAACAACAATATGTGCCCCGTCATATATCAAAACATAATAAGAGGCAATTGACTATACGAGTAATTTTTACTGCTAAATTAGTTAAATAAGAAAGGGAGTATTAAGGCTACTTTTCCCACCAGGTCAAAAGGGCAGGTGCCTGAGCATCACTAAAGGTCTATCTGTGCATGCTGAGAATGGATAATATAGCCTAAAATGTAAAAAAAAATACATACATGTATTGTCGTCAAACAATTTTTTTGATTAGATTGTATTATACAATTTGATTAATTGCCGTAAATTACCTGCATAATCTATATTGACTTTAAAAAGACCCCAGTATTTGACACTAGTGTAACGTTATTGTCAAAATATCATACACAAACAATAGAATGGAATAGAATAGAATAAAATAGAAAGTACTTTATGGATCCCTGGGGGGAATCCAGCAATTGTCTCACTTGAATGGGCTATCTGTGTTGGCCCTATGATGAGGTGTCGACTTGTCCAGGGTGTACCCCGACTTCTGCCCGAATGCAGCTGAGATAGTCTCCAGCACCCGCCGCGACTCCGAGCGGGACACGGGGTAGAAAATAGACGGATGGATGATTGGGCTACATTAGTTACTCGGTAACCGTTTTATCTTAAGTCCAGTCAGAGCACATTTGGTTGCAAAGTTTGCCAGCAAGGAATCTCGTCACCTATCTTTGCGCTGACGTATGCATAGACCTGATCACTCACCGCCCAACAGCCTGCGTCATCCGTCATAAAATAAATGGTGTGAAAAATAGGTGTGTATTGATTAAACATACATTGATCTGATCAAAACAAAAATGGCGGTTTGCTAAGGTGGTCAAAAAAAGGTTGGTAGGTAGGTAGGTAGGTCTATTTGTCATTGCACAAATACAATGAAACTTTGTTTTTAGCACAAATCCATTAATGATTTGACAAACAAACAGTGTACAGGGTTACAGAATGGGAACACTGATGGGTCGCCAAAAGGCGCATTGTAAAATGTGGGAAAAAGGTAAATGCTGGGGGAAGATGAGTAAAGAAATACAATCTAGACTGGGCTCCTAAGGGGGCCCAATCTGGAGTGGGAAAAAAATGACAGCTCTTCTCTTCATAATACAGTTTCTGTCTCTCATAAGCCTCCACTGAATTAAGCCTGGCTGCACTGAAAGGCCTACAGAAATGAGATGTTCTTATTCAAACGGGGATAGTCGGTCCATTCTATGTGTCATACTTGATCATTTTGCAATATTGCCATATATTCGCTGAAAGGATTTAGTAGAGAACATCGACAATAAATTTCGCAACTTTTGGTGCTGATAAAAAAGCCTCGCCTTTACCGGAAGTCGTAGACGGTGACGTCACAAGGGTAAGGGCTTCTCACATCCTCACATTGTTTAGAATGTGAGCCTCCAACAGCAAGAGCTATTCGGACCGAGAAAACGACAATTTCCCCGATAATTTGAGCGAGAATGAAAGATTCGTGGATGATGATATTGACTGCGAAGGACTAGAAAAAAAAAAAAAAAATCAAGTTAAAAAAACAAAAAAGGCGATTGTATTGGGACAGATTCAGATGTTTTTAGACACATCCACTAGGATAATTCTGGGAAATCCCTTATCTTTCTATTGTGTTGCTAGTGTTTTGTTGAGATTAAATAGTACCTGATAGAGGGGTGTGTTCACGGGTGTCTTGAGGCCAGTGTCTGAGGGAAGTCGACGGCAGATACAAGGACGGCGCAAGCTCCACGGATTTCCGGTAAGTGGTGACTTTTTAACACAATTTTCTCACCGAAACCTGCCGGTTGACAAGTTGACATGTTCGCTTGACCGCTCTGATCCATAGTAAAGCTTCACCTCCGGGAATCTTAAACAAGGAATCACCGTGTGTTTGTGTGGCTAAAGGCTAAAGCTTCCCAACTCCATCTTTCTACTTTGACTTATCCATTATTAATTGAACAAATTGCAAAAGATTCAGCAACACAGATGTCCAGAATACTGTTTAATTGCGCGATGAAAAGAGACGACTTTTAGCCGCAAACAGTGCTGGGCTAATATCTCCTGACAGTCCGTGACGTCACGTGCACGTGTCATCATTCTGCGACGTTTTCAACAAGAAACTCCGCGGTAAATTTAAAATTGCAATTTAGTAAACTAAACCAGCCGTATTGGCATGTGTTGCAATTTTAATATTTCATCATTGATATATAAACTATCAGACTGCGTGGTCGGTAGTAGTGGGTTTCAGTAGGCCTTGAAAGGTGACTCCAGCCGTTCAGCCATATCTGAAACATAGTCCGTCAGGATCCCAGAGCCCCGGGAGTCCAGGACACTAGAGGGCACCAGTGTCTCTGCAGGAACCCAGGCCCAACGCCCGTGCATGAGTTAAAGGGGCTGAACCTGGTGAGGGTGTGTTTAGACGTGTTGTATGCAAAGGCGACCTGCCTCATATAGGTGCCCCACTCACCCCCGTGAGAAATCAACATCTAATCTAGGCTAACTGGTCGATCAAAGTCCGATTATGACGCTCCATCATGCCATTTGACTTGGGGTTATTGGCAGTGGTGCGTGTATTTTTTATTTCAAGCAGCTTTGAACTGGCGATCTTGATCACTATGCTGGATTTCGGGGACACCATGCACTAAAATATAGTCCTCAAACAGGCAGCGAGCGACAATGTGAGCTGTTTGGTTGGGCAGTGCATAGAATGTGACAAACTTAGTGAAGTAGTCCTCCACCTCTAAAACATATCTGTTGCCCCGGGACGTTAAGGGCAACTCCAAAATGTCCATGGCCACCCTCTGGAGGGGGCGACAAACCTGGGACCCCCCCCATGGGAGCCCTTGGCCCGGGGACCGGGCACCTGCGGGTCCGACACGCTCTACACTGCTCACACCACCGTCGGATATCTCTCTGCATGAAGGGGCCAGTAGTAAGATTGCCGGGCCCTTTCTCACACATTTTCTGCCGAAAAATGGGCAGCAGCCAGCCCCCCATATAACTGTTGCAGAAGCTCCGGTACCATGGAGGCGGGAACCACAACTTGAATTCGCGGCTCTCCCACGGTCGCAGGCAGTGTTATACGACACAACAGTCTCTCCTTAAATGACAGCCGGTGAAACTCAGTCCATAACTTCCTTACACGGGCGGAAAACCCGCGCGGGAGTACACGAGGACGAAGGGGAATGCCCTGTTCCAGCCAAGCCAGCACCTTACAAATGTCGGTGTTCTGCTGTAATGACTGAAACTCTCCCTCAGCACCACACAGAGAACATTGAGAAGCCATGCCTGCCTGATCTCCGTCTGCGGACAGACAGCCATCCGATGCCCCCACGGAAGCCAAAGTGTGCAGTCCTGCTGTTGTAGTGTCCATCTCCACGGGATCAGGAGTCGCCGGCCGGCGGTACAGTGCGTTAGCGTTTTTATGGCGGGAGCCATCTTTGTGCACCATGGTCCAGTCAAATGGATCCAGATCCAGCACCCACCTGGTTCTTCGTCCGGTGGGGTCATTATCAATAGCCATCTATCTGTCTGAGGCCCAAAAGAGGGCGATGGTCAGTGATGATGTCGAACGCCGACATCCCCACATAGTGTTTGAACTCACGCACCGCCCACACTACAGCCCATAGTTCTCTGTCAGAAGTAGACCATCTTTTCTGTGTGTGTGAGGGCCTGGCTGGTGTAGGCTACTACTCTCTCCAGACCACCATCCTCCTGGGCCAGCACTGCTCCAACAGCGTCCTCAGAAGCGTCCGTGTACACTTTAAAAGGAAGTGAAAATTAGGCAGTGTTAAAACCGGTGAGGAGATGCGTGAAAGCAGCATCGCAGTCAGCTGACCATTCAAAAGGTACCATTTTTCCCTGCCAGGCGATTCAATGGTGCAGCATGTTGTGAGAAATCATACACAAATCTCTTAAAATAGGAGCACAGGCCCACAAAAGCCCTGACTTCTGAGGGGGGCTGGGGGGTCGGCCATGTTCTCACCTTACCAGTGTTTCTTTGGTCGGGCAGGAGACCACATCTAGAGACTAATATGGCCGAGAAATACCACATGGTCCCGGGCAAAGTGGTACTTTCGGGGATTTAGCTTGTTACCTGCTAACTGGGTTCTGGACAGGACTTCCTCCACGTGTACGAGGTGGTCCTCTAATGAACGGCTATAAATTAATATATCGTCCAAATACACCATACAAATGTACCAAGGTAGACCCCTCAGGATGAGCTCCATCATGCGCTGAAAGGTTAGTCAGATCCATAGGCATGGCCCGCCACAGATACAAGCCTCTGCCGGTAGTGAACGCTGTTTTCTCTCTGTCCTCCTCAGCAACCTCGACCTGCCAGTAGCCATTTGAAAATTCAAGTGTGCTGAACTACACCAAACCAGCTAATGCGTTCAGGCTATTATCCACTCGGGAGGGGGTGTGAGTCACTGCGTTGAGCCGACGATAGTCATTGCAGACCCTCCATTGTCCCCTTTTCTTCTTCAACAGCACTACAGGGGACGCCCAAGGACTGCAGCTCTCTTCCACCACTCCATCAGCCAGCAACTCAGCTACCTGACGTTCAATCTCCGCGCGTTTTTCAGGAGATGCATGGTAAGCACGTTGCTTGATGGGGTTGTGGTCTCCAGTTCTGATTTGATGTTTGACTTGGGTGCACTTGCCCGTGTTTTTCCCAGACATGTAGAACACATCCATGAACTCCTGTAGGCAACGGCGGCAGCGATGACCAAGAAGAACGGAGTTGGAATGTAATTACAACACTTTATGTACATATTTATAAAATATTTACATATTTATATAATATGTAACTACAAGCTCCATTCACAGACAGAGTCCCATTGCTTTTATGAGCGGTCGAGCGAGTCAAAAGACGAAAAAAAAAAAAAAAAAAAAATTATATATATATATATATATATTTTTTTTTTTTTTTATATATATATATATATATATATATATTTTTTTTAGACCAGTTGATCTGCCGTTTCTTTTCTTTTTCTTCTATGTCCCACTCTCCCTTGTGGAAGGGGTCCGGTCCGATCCGGTGGCCATGTACTGCTTGCCTGTGTATCGGCTGGGGACATCTCTGCGCTGCTGATCCGCCTCCGCTTGGGATGGTTTCCTGCTGTCTCCGCTGTGAACGGGACTCTCGCTGCTGTGTTGGATCCGCTTTGGACTGGACTCTCGCGACTGTGTTGGATCCATTATAGATTGAACTTTCACAGTATCATGTTAGACCCGCTCGACATCCATTGCTTTCCTCCTCTCCAAGGTTCTCATAGTCATCATTGTCACCGACGTCCCACTGGGTCATTATTGTCACTGATGTCCCACTGGGTGTGAGTTTTCCTTGCCCTTATGTGGGCCTACCGAGGATGTCTTAGTGGTTTGTGCAGCCCTTTGAGACACTAGTGATTTAGGGCTATATAAGTAAACATTGATTGATTGATTGATATACATATATACTTTTTTTTTTTCAAATTTTTTTTTTTTTTTCAATTTTTTTTTTTTTTTTCAAATTTTTTATTTGTGGCGGCCGTAATTTTTTCGTGGCGGGCCACCACAAATAAATGAATGTGTGGGAAACCCTGCAATAGCTTCCCAATTGGGTCACAACCCAGGAACAGGATCAGAGTGCTAGCAGGAACACAAATAACTGACTCAGACTATGTATATTGTTTTTTCTCTTTAACTAAAAGCTACTCAAAAACTGGAACAGTGTGTTACATGAATTCAGATGAATCACACAGTAGAAATGTCTCCAAAACCAACAATATCATTAAAAAAGTAAACATTTTAATCAGTTTTGATAGGGCTGAAGTACAGGAACAGAGTGAAAAGGAACAGGCGGTCAGACAGACACACCGAGGAAATTCTTTCAAAACAGCACTCTGTTATGTGGCAAGGTTATCAATACACATTAATTCACTAAATGACAGTCATTCCCTAGCTGTATTTAATGTAAAATATATATCAGAAAGAAAGAAAAACAGCACCATCTGCTGGATCAGGTCCAAAAATCTGTCGGTTAATTGTTTCACCACAAATTGTTTCAACTAAAACATTGCAGCCTGTAAAATGGATAATAGAATAGATCCCATAACAGTAAGCTGTCATGTAAAACTCGCGTTAACTACACACAGTTGAGTTTTAAGTAGTAAAACTGTCCGAGTTGCAAAACATCTGCAGCCAAGTGTAGTTCATAAAAACTCAGCGGCAAAGATCCGACAACCCTCATGAAAATGAAAGCAATAAAGACGATCCATATTCCAGTGGTAATGTTTGTTTACTTTGCCAACATCAAAATTATTCAATAAAGAGAGTACACACACACACACACACACACACACACAGTAAATGCGCCTGACGTCCAAAGCAATGCCTCAGGGAGTCGCAACAAAAGCCTTACAGCAGCATTCAGTTGTCATAAATTCAGTGATGGGCAAGCTACTTGGAAAATGTATTAAGTTAAGTCTTCCCCGGAGAATTGTGGCAAGCAACACTACAAGCTACACGGCAAAAGTAGCTTGCTATACCAAAGCTACGTTTAACTGCATTTATATTTATGGGCCCACGGGTATAATGTCAATGTTAATGTTACTAAGAACGTACAAATGACCCCCAATAATAGTCCAATGCTATTAACTATACTGTAATTTAGCTGGGGACACCCTACAACTACCTCTGGAGACCCCCGCACCCCACTGTAGGGCTGGGTCATATATCGAGATTGTAAGATGTATCGATATATTTTTAAACAAGATATGAATTAAGAAAATATCGTAATATCGGTATAATTTATTGCAGCATCGCGTGGACATCGGGGGCGGTACCTCTGGATTGGCAGACCGGGGTGGTGGTCCCTCTCTTTAAGAAGGGGGACCGGAGGGTGTGTTCCAACTATCGTGGGATCACACTCCTCAGCCTTCCCGGTAAGGTTTATTCAGGTGTACTGGAGAGGAGGCTTCGCCGGATAGTCGAACCTCGGATTCAGGAGGAACAGTGTGGTTTTCGTCCTGGTCGTGGAACTGTGGACCAGCTCTATACTCTCGGCAGGGTTCTTGAGGGTGCATGGGAGTTTGCCCAACCAGTCTACATGTGCTTTGTGGACTTGGAGAAGGCATTCGACCGTGTCCCTCGGGAAGTCCTGTGGGGAGTGCTCAGAGAGTATGGGGTATCGGAATGTCTTATTGTGGCAGTCCGCTCCCTGTATGATCAGTGTCAGAGCTTGGTCCGCATTGCTGGCAGTAAGTCGGACACGTTTCCAGTGAAGGTTGGACTCCGCCAAGGCTGCCCTTTGTCACCGATTCTGTTCATAACTTTTATGGACAGAATTTCTAGGCGCAGTCAAGGCGTTGAGGGGTTCCGGTTTGGTGGCCACGGGATTAGGTCTCTGCTTTTTGCAGATGATGTAGTCCTGATGGCTTCATCTGGCCGGGATCTTCAGCTCTCACTGGATCGGTTCGCAGCCGAGTGTGAAGCGACCGGAATGAGAATCAGCACCTCCAAGTCCGAGTCCATGGTTCTCGCCCGGAAAAGGGTGGAGTGCCATCTCCGGGTTGGGGAGGAGACCCTGCCCCAAGTGGAGGAGTTCAAGTACCTAGGAGTCTTGTTCACGAGTGGGGGAAGAGTGGATCGTGAGATCGACAGGCGGATCGGTGCGGCGTCTTCAGTAATGCGGACGTTGTATCGATCCGTTGTGGTGAAGAAGGAGCTGAGCCGGAAGGCAAAGCTCTCAATTTACCGGTCGATCTACGTTCCCATCCTCACCTATGGTCATGAGCTTTGGGTCATGACCGAAAGGATAAGATCTCGGGTACAAGCGGCCGAAATGAGTTTCCTCCGCCGGGTGGCGGGGCTCTCCCTTAGAGATAGGGTGAGAAGCTCTGCCATCCGGGAGGAGCTCAACGTAAAGCCGCTGCTCCTCCACATCGAGAGGAGCCAGATGAGGTGGTTCGGGCATCTGGTCAGGATGCCACCCGAACGCCTCCCTAGGGATGTGTTTAGGGCACGTCCAGCTGGTAGGAGGCCACGGGGAAGACCCAGGACACGTTGGGAAGACTATGTCTCCCGGCTGGCCTGGGAACGCCTCGGGATCCCCCGGGAAGAGCTAGATGAAGTGGCTGGAGATAGGGAAGTCTGGGCTTCCCTGCTTAGGCTGCTGCCCCCGCGACCCGACCTCGGATAAGCGGAAGATGATGGATGGATGGATGGATGGATGGATAAAATGACCAAACTGGTCCTTGTTCTCCCCGCTCCGCCTCCACGGGTTGCTAAACCTCCTTCCAAGCGTGCCTGCACTTGTAAGGACATCCATGATTGGTTGGTTGTTTACAATGATGAGTCAGGATTGGTTAAGATTAGAGCAAAACATTAGGGACAGGCCAATCAGAGGCAAGATAGGGCGGGTCATCAAAACAGAAAGGGAAATCAGTCCATTACATTGTTGACTGAGAATTAAAAAGTGCCTGCCTGCAAATGTATTTTTTTGATGCATTTTGTATTATTTGCACAACTATGTTATTTATTTTACGTAGAAATTATATTTTTCTATTTTATATATTTTATTTAATTCTGTACTACTTAAACGTTTTTTTTTTTCTTTGCTGTTAATACCCATCTTGACAAAGTGGGTTAATAAAAGTGCCACTGACTGTTCACGGTACAGTTGTCTTTCACTTCAATTTCACTGAATACCGCTAAAAAATGAATATTTTTATATGTATACTTTCACCAGAAAATATATTGAGAATCGGGTTTGAATAAATATACATGGAGATATACCTTTTCCTCCAAATCCCCCTGCCCTGTTTGTATTTATTTTAGTTTGCCTTTTCTTTGGCACGCCCCTGTAACATGGTTCATTTTCTCTGCCTGCGGTAAAATAAAAACAGCATCTATCTATATCTTGACACACAAAAAAAAACTATGACTTGTGTGTTGTTTGGAAGAGTTGGTAATGGTTATGTGCAGTAAAACTTGTCATGAACTCAACTCACCTTAATGTGTGTTCCTAAATGTGTGTGCCACGTCTTAGATGAAGAGCACAGTTATGATGTTGGTTTACAGAGTAAACAACTAAAAACGATGGTTTGGGGCATTATTTTCTCTAAACACATACCTTTTTCTAGATGTAGCCAAAGACATGCATTGTTGTGGGTTTCCTGGACGTGGTCTTTATTACCAAAGTAAAAATGCTGGAAGAATCCTGAGTCATTTTTCTTTTTTTTTTTGATTCTGTTCATAACTTTTATGGACAGAATTTCTAGGCGCAGCCAAGGCGTTGAGGGGATCCGGTTTGGTGGCCACGGGATTAGGTCTCTGCTTTTTGCAGATGATGTACTCCTGATGGCTTCATCTGGCCGGGATCTTCAGCTCTCACTGGATCGGTTCGCAGCCGAGTGTGAAGCGGCCGGAATGAGAATCAGCACCTCCAAGTCCGAGTCCATGGTTCTCGCCCCCTGCCCCAAGTGGAGGAGTTCAAGTACCTAGGAATCTTGTTCAAGAGTGGGGGAAGAGTGGATCGTGAGATCGACAGGCAGATCGGTGCAGCGTCTTCAGTAATGCGGACGTTGTATCGATCCGTTGTGGTGAAGAAGGAGCTGAGCCGGAAGGCAAAGCTCTCAATTTACCGGTCGATCTA
The DNA here is from genome assembly GCF_033978795.1 of Nerophis ophidion. Taxonomy (NCBI): domain Eukaryota; kingdom Metazoa; phylum Chordata; class Actinopteri; order Syngnathiformes; family Syngnathidae; genus Nerophis; species Nerophis ophidion. The sequence continues at coordinate 69,329,747 of NC_084613.1, read as the reverse complement.
CGTTCCCATCCTCACCTATGGTCATGAGCTTTGGGTAATGACCGAAAGGATAAGATCACGGGTACAAGCGGCCGAAATGAGTTTCCTCCGCCGGGTGGCGGGGCTCTCCCTTAGAGAAAGGGTGAGAAGCTCTGCCATCCGGGAGGAGCTCAACATAAAGCCGCTGCTCCTCCACATCGAGAGGAGCCAGATGAGGTGGTTCGGGCATCTGGTCAGGATGCCACCCGAACGCCTCCCTAGGGAGGTGTTTAGGGCACGTCCAGCTGGTAGGAGGCCACGGGGAAGACCCAGGACATGTTGGGAAGACTATGTCTCCCGGCTGGCCTGGGAACTTCTCGGGATCCCCCGGGAAGAGCAGGACGAAGTGGCTGGCGAGAGGGAAGTCTGGGCTTCCCTGCTTAGGCTGCTGCCCCCGCGACCCGACCTTGGATAAGCGGAAGATGATGGATGGATGGAGTCTTCATCTTGAAGCGTCCCTCTGTCTCCGACTCCCTCGTTGTCATGTGACATGAGTCCATGACTGTTATGATTTTGCTTACTGGTTTCGAAGACCCGCCTTATCTTGCTTCTGATTGGCCAGTCCATATTGTTCCACCACTCATAGCCAATTGTGACTCCTTATACCAGGGGTCCCCAAACTTTTTGACTCTGGGGGCCGCATTGGGTTAGAACAGGGGTGGGCAAACTTTTTGCCAGGAGGGCCACATTGGGTTCCAAGATTTGAGAGGGGGGCCGGGCCAGGAACAGATGGATAGAGTGTTTGTGTGAAATAATATAAATTACATGTAAATGGCATTGCGTGGGGAGAGGATTTGGCCTACAAAGATGTAACATATCATGGGTAGGCAGCAAAACTCATTGTACAGTTTTTTCTTTCAAATGCATTAATTCAATTTGATTAGGAGTAAAAACAGTAGAGAAATTCACAGTATACATTTGATTTACTTGAATTATTAAATTTTGACTATCACAGAATAACAGCAGAGAAACCCACAGTTTCAGTGGGAACATTGTTGTTGATCTCCCTTTTTGGCCAATCCATCAAAGTCTGGAGTGAGTTTAGTTGTGGCAATTCGCAGGATAGCTCCGAGATTTACCATGAATTGATTAACGTGGATCCCGACTTAAACAAGTTGAAAAACTTATTCCGGTGTTACCATTTAGTGGTCAATTGTACAGAATATGTACTGTACTGTGCAATCTACTAATAAAAGTTTCAATCAATCAATCAAGATGCTGGTCGGTTAACTTGGATCTGTGACGGGATTTGTTGATGTTCATGACCCTGAATGTCTGCTCACAGACGTAGGTCGAGCCAAACAAAGTTAGCATCTTCTGTAGCAAAGTGGCGGCTGATATTGTACTCTTTGTAAACCGCGACAGTTTCTTGGCATATCAGACACTTCAGTAAAAAAATATTTTGTTGTCCACTCTGCATTAAATACTCGGCAGTCACTGTCCACTTCACTTTGCTTTGATAAGCTCATTTTTACAGAGGGGTTCACAGCAAAGGACAAAGCTAAAGAGAAGAAGGGAGAAATATCCCACAGGCCAAAAAGATCAATGAGCGCCATGTAGTGGGGAAACGCGGTATTACAAGGATATGGTAAAACGAACGATGTTTACCGACGATAATAATATGAAATGTAATTTAATAATATAATTTGATGGGTGGCTCCTCCTTAATAATAGTCAGGCGCTGAAAACGCATATGGGAGGCACAGGCATAAAATTGATAAGAGTTTTTTGTAAAAAAAAAACAAAAAAAAAAAAACAATGTTTCAATAATTTGGACAAGTTTCACGGGCTGGAATAAAACTATCAACGGGCCGTAGTTGCCCTTGTCTGGGTTGGAAAAATAAATAAAATAAAATAAAAATAAAATAAAAAATAATAATAATTATATGTATATATATATATATATATATATATATATATACTGTATATATATATATATATATATATTAGGGGTGTTGGAAAAAATCGATTCGAATACGAATCGAATGTGTTGTGCGATTCAGAATCGATTCTCATTAAAAAAAAAAAAAAATGTATATATATTTTTTTTATTTTTTATCAATCCAACAAAACAATACACAGCAATACCATAACAATGCAATCCAATTCCAAAACCAAACCTGACCCAAAGCAATTGAGGAGACACAAACACGACACAAAACAAACCAAAAGTAGTGAAACAAAATGAATATTATCAACAACAGTATCAATATTAGTTATAATTTCAGAATAGCAGTGATTAAAAATCCCTCATTAACATTATCATTAGACATTTATAAAAAAAAAAAGAACAAGAGTGTCACATTGGCTTACACTTGCCTCGCATCTCATAAGCTTGACAACACACCGTGTCCAATGTTATCACAATGATAAAATAAGTCATATTTTTGGTTTGTTTAATAGTTAAAAAAAAATACATTATTGCAATCAGTTGATAAAACGTTGTCCTTTACAATCATAAAAGCTTTTTTGTTTAAATCAACTACTCTGCTAGCATGTCAGCAGACTGGGGTAGATCCTTCTGAAATCCTATGTATTGAATGAATACAGAATCGTTTTGAGTCAGAAAAATATCGTTTTTGAATCGAAAATCGAATCGAATCGAAAAAAATTGATATATTATTGAATCGTGACCACAAGAATCGATGATGAATCGAATCGTGGAACACCCAAAGATTCACAGCCCTAATATATATATATATATATATATATATATATATATATATATATATATATATATACATATATATATATATATATATATATATATATATACATATATATATACATATATATATATATATGAAATGATGTATATATATATATATATATTTATCATGCACTAATTGACTAAAAGAGCACTCGCCCAACACTGCGACGCGAGCGCGATGATGTCACGTTATCGATGGGAAAATGCATTTTTAGACAATATGATTTGCCTGAGCGGCTAGGAATCACCGGGAGTAACAAGCGGTAGAAATTGGATTAGAAAGGACGGATTTACAAAAATAATAAAGAACAAGGGGTAGAAATGGAAGGATGGAAGATAAAAAAAATTATAATTTTTGGGGGACCCCTGCCTTGTACAAGCAGCAACCGATCATTATGGATTGTCTCCGTATGTATAGATGTTCTCATTTATCTAGGTCATTGTATTTTCTCCATATGTTTTTGGGCTTATATTCGCAGTCCATTTCCTCTCTTTTTAGTTTGTAGCTTTGATATAAACTACAAGGTACATGGGTCTAATAGTAGCTAAGCTACAGGAAAAGCTACTCATTAAAAAAGTAGATCAGCTGCCGCCAAGCTATTGAAAAATGAAGTTAAGCTACGTAGCCGAGCTACATGTAGCTTATTACAGACCATCACTGCTTAAATTCAAAATTGTGATTGTCTGGTTGGATGATTACCTAACCACAAACAAGATAACATATTAAGAATATTTGAAGTCTTTGACAACTGACCCAGAAGAGAAGGAAAAAATAGATGGTTTGCTTCTGTCACTTCTTGCTCTTTTGTAATGACTAATGACTCGTTATTTTCTCTTGTGAATACACAACCAGTGCAGGCATAATTTGAGTAAATAAAGCCATTTCACCCCAATTCTGGTAACAAACAAGTCAAAATTGACGGTGTTATTAAAACAACCCACATGAAAACACATAAAAAACACGAATTGGTATGTCAGACTTAGCCCTGTCTTGGTTTAACTCTTATCTTACTGATAAGATGCAGTGCGTCTCCGATAACAATGTGACCTCGGACTACGTTAAGGTAACGTGTGGAGTTCCCCAGGGTTCGGTCCTTGGCCCTGCACTCTTCAGCATCTACATGCTGCCGCTAGGTGACATCATACGCAAATACAGTGTTAGCTTTCACTGTTATGCTGATGACACCCAACTCTACATGCCCCTAAAGCTGACCAACACGCCGGATTGTAGTCAGTTGGAGGCTTGTCTTAATGAAATTAAACAATGGATGTCCGCTAACTTTTTGCAACTCAACGCCAAAAAAACGGAAATGCTGATTATCGGTCCTGCTAGACACCGACCTCTATTTAATAATACAACTCTAACATTTGACAACCAAACAATTAAACAAGGCGACACGGTAAAGAATCTGGGTATTATCTTCGACCCAACTCTCTCCTTTGAGTCACACATTAAAATCGCTACTAAAACGGCCTTCTTTCATCTCCGTAATATCGCTAAAATCCGCTCCATTCTGTCCACTAAAGACGCTGAGATCATTATCCATTCGTTTGTTATGTCTCGCCTCGATTACTGTAACGTATTATTTTCGGGTCTCCCCATGTCTAGCATTAAAAGATTACAGTTGGTACAAAATGTGGCTGCTTGACTTTTGACAAGAACAAGAAAGTTTGATCACATTACACCTATACTGGCTCACCTTTACTGGCTTCCTGTGCACTTAAGATGTGACTGTAAGGTTTTACTACTTACGTATAAAATACCACACGGTCTAGCTCCATCCTATCTTGCCGATTGTATTGTACCATATGTGCCGGCAAGAAATCTGCGTTCAAAGGACTCCGGCTTATTAGTGATTCCTAAAGCCCAAAAAAAGTCTGTGGGCTATAGAGCGTTTTCATTTCGGGCTCCAGTACTCTGGAATGCCCTCCCGGTAACAGCCTTTAAATAGACTCCCTTTTTAGACCAGTTGATCTGCCGTTTCTTTTCTTTTTCTCCTATGTCCCACTCTCCCTTGTGGAGGGGGCCCGGTCCGATCCGGTGGCCATGTACTGCTTGCCTGTGTATCGGCTGGGGACATCTCTGCGCTGCTGATCCGCCTCCGCTTGGGATGTTTTCCTGCTGGCTTCACTGTGAACGGGACTCTCGCTGCTGTGTTGGATTCGCTTTGGACTGGACTCTCGCGACTGTGTTGGATCCATTATGGATTGAACTTTCACAGTATCATGTTAGACCCGCTCGACATCCATTGCTTTCGTCCTCTCCAAGGTTCTCAGAGTCCTCAATGTCACCGACGTCCCACTGGGTGTGAGTTTTCCTTGCCCTTATGTGGGCCTACCGAGGATGTTGTAGTGGTTTGTGTTGTGGTTTGTGCAACCCTTTGAGACACTAGTGATTTAGGGCTATATAAGTAAACATTGATTGATTGATTGATAAAGAATATTTGTTTAGTGCTGGTAATTCAGTTCAGTTCATTTTCTCCTCTCTGAGCTGCTACCTTACCGTGGTAGAGGAGTTTGCGTGTCCCAATGATCCTAGGAGCTATGTTGTCTGGGGGTTTTCATGCCCCCTGGTAGGGTCTCCCAAGACAAACAGGTCCTAGGTGAGTGATCAGACAAAGAGCAGCTCAAAGACTTCTATGGAATTACAACGAAATGAACCCAGATTTCCCTCGCCCGGACGTGGGTCACCGGGGCCCCGCTCTGGAGACAGGCCCGGAGTTGGGGCACGATGGCGAGAGCCTGGTGGTCGGGCCTGTTCCCATGGGGCCTGGCCGGGCACAGCCCGAAGAGGCAACGTGGGTCATCCCTCCAATGGGCTCACCACTCATAGGAGGGGCCATAGAGGTCGGGTGCATTGTGAGCTGGGCGGCAGCCGAAGGCCGGGCACTTGGCGGTCCGATCCTCGGCTACAGAAGCTAGCTCTTGGGACGTGGAACGTCACCTCACTGGGGGGGAAGGAGCCTGAGCTAGTGCGCGAGGTAGAGAAGTTCCGGCTGGATATAGTCGGACTCACCTCGACGCACAGCAAGGGCTCTGGAACCAGTTCTCTCGAGAGGGACTGGACCCTCTTCCACTCTGGCGTTGCCGGCAGTGAGAGGCGACGGGCTGGGGTGGCAATTCTGGTTGCCCCCCGGCTCAAAGCCTGTACGTTTGAGTTCAACCCAGTGGACGAGAGGGTAGCTTCCCTTCGCCTTCGGGTGGGGGGACGGGTCCTGACTGTTGTTTGTGCTTACGCACCAAACAGCAGTTCAGAATACCCACCCTTTTTGGGTACACTCGAGGGAGTACTGGAAAGTGCTCCTCCGGGTGATTCCCTTGTCCTACTGGGAGACTTCAACGCTCATGTTGGCAACGACAGTGAAACCTGGAGAGGCGTGATTGGGAAGAATGGTCGCCCGGATCTAAACCCGAGTGGTGTTTTGTTATTGGACTTTTGTGCTCGTCACAGTTTGTCGATAACAAACACCATGTTCAAACATAAGGGTGTCCATATGTGCACTTGGCACCAGGACACCCTAGGCCGCAGTTCCATGATCGACCTTGTAGTTGTGTCATCGGATTTGCGGCCTTATGTTTTGGACACTCGGGTGAAGAGAGGGGCGGAGCTTTCTACCGATCACCACCTGGTGGTGAGTTGGCTGCGATGGTGGGGGAGGATGCCGGACAGACCTGGCAGGCCCAAGCGCATTTTGAGGGTCTGCTGGGAACGTCTGGCAGAGTCTCCTGTCAGAGAGAGTTTCAATTCACACCTCCGGGAGAACTTTGAACATGTCACGAGGGAGGTGCGGGACATTGAGTCCGAGTGGACCATGTTCCGAACCTCTATTGTCGAGGCGGCTGATTGGAGCTGTGGCCGCAAGGTTGTTTGTGCCTGTCGTGGCGGTAATCCCAGAACCCGTTGGTGGACACCAGCAGTGAGGGATGCCGTCAAGCTGAAGAAGGAGTCCTATCGGGTTCTTTTGGCTCATAGGACTCCGGAGGCAGTGGACGGGTACCGACGGGCCAAGCGGTGTGCAGCTTTAGCGGTCGCGGAGGCAAAAACTCGGACATGGGAAGAGTTCGGGGAAGCCATGGAAAACGACTTCCGGACGGCTTCGAAGCGATTCTGGACCACCATACGGCGCCTCAGGAAGGGGAAGCAGTGCACTATCAACACCGTGTATGGTGCGGATGGTGTTCTGCTGACTTCGACTGCGGATGTTGTGGATCGGTGGAGGGAATACTTCGAAGACCTCCTCAATCCCACCAACACGTCTTTCTTTGAGGAAGCGGTGCCTGGGGAATCTGTAGTGGACTCTCCTATTGCTGGGGCTGAGGTCGCTGAGGTAGTTAAAAAGCTCCTCGGCGGCAAGGCCCCGGGGGTGGATGAGATCCGCCCGGAGTTCCTTAAGGCTCTGGATGCTGTGGGGCTGTCTTGGTTGACAAGACTCTGCAGCATCGCGTGGACATCGGGGGCGGTACCTCTGGATTGGCAGACCGGGGTGGTGGTCCCTCTCTTTAAGAAGGGGGACCGGAGGGTGTGTTCCAACTATCGTGGGATCACACTCCTCAGCCTTCCCGGTAAGGTTTATTCAGGTGTACTGGAGAGGAGGCTTCGCCGGATAGTCGAACCTCGGATTCAGGAGGAACAGTGTGGTTTTCGTCCTGGTCGTGGAACTGTGGACCAGCTCTATACTCTCGGCAGGGTTCTTGAGGGTGCATGGGAGTTTGCCCAACCAGTCTACATGTGCTTTGTGGACTTGGAGAAGGCATTCGACCGTGTCCCTCGGGAAGTCCTGCGGGGAGTGCTCAGAGAGTATGGGGTATCGGAATGTCTTATTGTGGCAGTCCGCTCCCTGTATGATCAGTGTCAGAGCTTGGTCCGCATTGCTGGCAGTAAGTCGGACACGTTTCCAGTGAAGGTTGGACTCCGCCAAGGCTGTCCTTTGTCACCGATTCTGTTCATAACTTTTATGGACAGAATTTCTAGGCGCAGTCAAGGCGTTGAGGGGTTCCGGTTTGGTGGCCACGGGATTAGGTCTCTGCTTTTTGCAGATGATGTAGTCCTGATGGCTTCATCTGGCCGGGATCTTCAGCTCTCACTGGATCGGTTCGCAGCCGAGTGTGAAGCGACCGGAATGAGAATCAGCACCTCCAAGTCTGAGTCCATGGTTCTCGCCCGGAAAAGGGTGGAGTGCCATCTCCGGGTTGGGGAGGAGACCCTGCCCCAAGTGGAGGAGTTCAAGTACCTAGGAGTCTTGTTCACGAGTGGGGGAAGAGTGGATCGTGAGATCGACAGGCGGATCGGTGCGGCGTCTTCAGTAATGCGGACGTTGTATCGATCCGTTGTGGTGAAGAAGGAGCTGAGCCGGAAGGCAAAGCTCTCAATTTACCGGTCGATCTACGTTCCCATCCTCACCTATGGTCATGAGCTTTGGGTCATGACCGAAAGGATAAGATCTCGGGTACAAGCGGCCGAAATGAGTTTCCTCCGCCGGGTGGCGGGGCTCTCCCTTAGAGATAGGGTGAGAAGCTCTGCCATCCGGGAGGAGCTCAACGTAAAGCCGCTGCTCCTCCACATCGAGAGGAGCCAGATGAGGTGGTTCGGGCATCTGGTCAGGATGCCACCCGAACGCCTCCCTAGGGATGTGTTTAGGGCACGTCCAGCTGGTAGGAGGCCACGGGGAAGACCCAGGACACGTTGGAAAGACTATGTCTCCCGGCTGGCCTGGGAACGCCTCGGGATCCCCCGGGAAGAGCTAGACGAAGTGGCTGGAGATAGGGAAGTCTGGGCTTCCCTGCTTAGGCTGCTGCCCCCGCGACCCGACCTCGGATAAGCGGAAGATGATGGATGGATGGATGGATGGATCATTTTTATTTCATTTCGAACATGCGTTCGATACGTTCCGTGTAACATAATGTAATAGTCTCTTAAACTGAATCATATTAGTGCTTTGTTTGATTTCTTTGATTAATGCATTCCATAATTGAACTCAACATACTGATATACTAAAGGTTTTAAGTGTTGTACGTGCATGCACATGTGTTTAATTAGATGTTCCTCTAAGGTTATATTTCTCCTCTTTTGTTGAGACGAATTGTTATACATTCTTGGGTAGCAGGTTGTAGTTTGATATGTACATAATTTTAGCTGTTTGCAAATGGACAGAATCATTACATTTCAATATTTTTGATTCAATAAATAAAGTGTACATTATGTATTATTCTAATTGATCTGTTTTGTAACACTGTTAGCGAATGAAGCCCACATTTGTAGTTGTTTCCCCATATTTCTACACAATAACTCAGATATGGTAACACTAGCGAGCAGTAAAGATTATGAAGCAATGTTTGGTCTAGAACAGTGGTTCTCAACCTTTTTTCAGTGATGTACCCCATGTGAAATTTTTTTTAATTCAAGTACCCTCTAATCAGAGCAAAGCATTTTTGGTTGAAAAAAAGAGATAAAGAAGTAAAATACAGCACTATATAATCAGTTTCTCATTTATTAAATTGTATAACAGCGCAAAATATTGCTCATTTGTCTTTCTTGAATTATTTAGAAAAAAATATATAAAAATAACTAAAAACTTGTTGAAAAATAAACAAGTGATTCAATTAGAAATAAATATTTCTACACAGAAGTAATCAACTTAAAGTGCCTTTTTTGGGGATTGTAATAGAAATCCATCTGGATTAATGAACTTAATTCTAAACATTTCTTCACAAAAAAGAAATCTTTAACATCAATATTTATGAAAAAATCTAGCTGTCAACACTGAATATTGCATTGTTGCTTTTCTTTCCACAGTTTATGAACTTACATAGTTTATCAAAGTGCAGTTATGAATTGCAGATCATTGTGATTTAAAGGGTAATACTAACTGTCAGGAGTTTTGTCGCCATCATCATTATTACCGTTTATCGTTACATCCCAACAATATAGTCTTGTTTCCTGGTGAACAATCCAAACACCGTGTCTGAGTCGTAGTTCTGATTGGATCGCCGCTGTGAGGCTCTGTTTAATTGGTGAAATGGAGTTAAACGTCTCTAAAGCTTACGTTGGATTGGCGAAACAGACTCATGTGACAGTGCCTGCCGGAAGAAAGCATGCCGACAAAATGAATGCGCCTTTGCGAGTCTTAACAGATTTTAAATAATAATGATATTAATAATTGTAATGATCGGAATGTAACTCAACACAACGGAGTGAAAGTAGAGTTTCTTCTTCTCAAAATTACTCAAATAAAAGTAAAAAGTATACATTATAACTACACTGACAAATTGTTTTTTTTCAAAATGTTACTTAAGTAAATGTAACGGAGTAAATGTAGCGCGGTACAACCCACCTCTGCAATGGGGTTACAATTAAACGCCGCCATTACTGATTTTGTCTTCACCATCTGGTACTCAGCACCCACTGCCAAGGACAACAACAGACTGCAGTCTGTCATTGGCTGCGCTCGGACGGTGATTCGCTACAACGCTTGAATGACTTTTGCACCTTGAGTTGAGCGGACAACGATAAATATTCCTCTAAACACTCTGTGTTTGTCCATCAAGTCAAGTCAACTCTATATTATTCACATACAGTTCATTCAAGGATGAAATCAAACAGTAATAAATCCTCTTAAAGGCCTACTGAAACCCACTACTACCCACCACGCAGTCTGATAGTTTATACATCAATGATGAAATATTAATTTTGCAACACATGCCAATACGGCCTTTTTAGTTTACTAAATTGCAATTTTAAATTTCCCGGGAGTTTCTTCTTGAAAACGTCGCGTAATGATGACGTGTACGCGTGACGTCACGGGCTATTAGGAAATATAAGCGCTGCACACACACACAGCTAAAAGTCGTCTGCTTTAACGGCATAATTACAAAGTATTTTGGACATCTGTGTTGCTGAATCTTTTGCAATTTGTTCAATTAATATTGGAGAAGTCAAAGTAAAAAGACGGATTTGGGAAGCTTTAGCCTTTAGCCACACAAACACACAGTGATTCCTTGTTTAAAATTCCCGGAGGTGAAACTTTACTATGGATCACAGCGGTCAAGCGAACATGGATCTGGACCGAATGTCAACCAGCAGGTTTCGGTGAGAAAATTGTGGTAAAAAGTCGCTTCTTACCGGAGATCAGCTGAGCGCTCCCCATCCATAAAGCTGCCGTCAACTTCCCTGAGATATTGGCGTCCCGACACCCGTGGACACACACCGCCGACTATCAGGTGCTGTTAAACTCACTAAAACACTAGCAACTAAATAGAAAGATAAGGGATTTCTTAGAATTATCCCAGTAAATGTGTCTAGAAACATATGAATCTGTCCCAATGCAATCGCGTTTTTTTTTTTTTCCCAGTATGTCGCTATCAATATCCTCAAACACGAATCTTTCATCCTGTCCAGATGCCGATGAAGGGACAGGGCTGCGGAGATAGCACTGAGCGCTGGGACGAAGAGGCTTTGCGGTGTCTTGGCTGGGTGAACAGGTGTCGGACACCTCAGTCACCTTGGACGTATCCTCGCTCATCCATTTGGACTGGACACTGGCAGAGAGTGGAGTCGGCTGTCTTGGCTGCTTTGTTGGGTAGGCTCCTGTCTCTGGCCATGCTCCCTCCACCCCAGCGGACGATGGCGTGGAACACCGCAGAGGCCACCAAAGTGGATATGATTCTTTTACTTTTTACTCATAGCTGTATGTAGAAGTGTCTGGTTGTATCTGCTGCTTTAATGTTTTTAATGTCCTTTGTGTTCTTTGATGTTTGATGTTTCCCTCTTACATGTGTGTGTACTATGGCTATGAGTTGTTTTTTTTTCCCTTGGTCTCAGTCTGCACCCCCTCTCCAGGGCCCAGGCTAAGACCGATTTTTTTTTATTTTATTTTAATCTTCAATTTTTTTCTCCCATTCCCCCCCCTTGTTTACCTGTATCTCAGCTTTTTTGTAAGGGGCGCTGGAAGCCGGCAGACCCGTCAGCGATCCTGTTCTGTCTCCCTGTAATGTTTGTCTGATCTTGAATGGGATTGTGCTGAAAATTTTAATTTTCCTGAAGGAACTCTCCCGACGGAATAAATAAAGTACTATCTAATCTAATCTAATCTAATCTATCCTCGCTCAAATTAATGAGGAAATTGTCATTTTCTCGGTCCGAATAGCTGCTTTTGTTGGAGGCTCCCATTAAAATCAATGTGAATATGTGAGGAGCCATCAACATGTGACGTCATCGTCTGCGACTTCCGGTAAAGGCAGGGCTTTTCTGTTAGCGACCGAAAGTTGCAAACTTTATTGTGGATGTTCTCTACTAAATCCTTTCAGCAAAAAGATGGCAATATCGCGAAATGATCAAGTATGACACATAAAATGGACCTGCTATCCCCGTTTAAATAAGAAAATCTCATTTCAGTAGGCTTTTAAATACAGAGACAGACAAAAGACAAGTGAAAATAAGAGAGTATAGTAGGCCTTTAAGGCCCAAGCCATTTGTTTACATGCTTTTTTTTATTACTCTTTGCTATTTGGGCTTATTGGACCCTAATTAGAATAAAAAACTAAGAATCATCTGTTTATATGATCTACTTAGTCCATAAGTAACAAACGTGTACATCATGTTTAGTGACATGCTCATTCTTATTTTTGCACGTTTTTTTTCCAAATTCCATTGTATGTTAAGCTCTTCTGACACCAGCAAATGACAGTATAAGTGTCCACATAAGGACCATAAGACCCCAATTCAGTAGTGTACACAACTTTAGAAATAAGAGCTAAAAGGTGCTGTCCACGCATGTGGCCACTAAGGCCTTTAGAGGTTTTAAAGGCCAACTGAAATGAGATTTTCTTATTCAAACGGGGATAGCAGGTCCATTCTATGTGTCATACTTGATAATTTCGCGATATTGCCATATTTATGCTGAAAGGATTTAGTAGAGAACATCGACGATAAAGTTCGCAACTTTTGGTGCTGATAAAAAAGCCTTGCCTTTACCGGAAGTCACAGACGATGACGTCACATCCTCACATTGTTTTTAATTGGAACCTCCAGCAGCAAGAGCTATTCAGACCGAGAAAACGGCAATATCCGCATTAATTTGAGCGAGGATGAAAGATTTGTGGATGAGGATATTGATAGTGAAGGACTAGAAAAAAAAAAGATAAATAAAGTAAAAAAAAAAAAAGGCGATTACATTGGGAGAGAATCAGATGTTTTTAGACACATTTACTAGGATAATTCTGGGAAATCCCTTATCTTTCTATTGTGTTGCTAGTGTTTTAGTGAGTTAAATAGTACTTGATAGTCGGAGTGGTTTGTTCACGGGTGTCTTGAGGCCAGTGTATGAGGGAAGTCGACGGCAGGACGGCGCAAACTCCACAGATCTCCGGTAAGAGGCGACTTTTTAACACAATATTTTCATCGAAACCTGCCGGTTGACATGTAGTTGTGATCCATGTTCGCTTGACCGCTCTGATCCATGGTAAAGCTTCACCTATGGGAATTTTAAACAAGGAATCACCGTGTGTTTGTGTGGCTAAAGTCTAAAGCTTCACAACTCCATTGTTTCTACTTTGACTTCTTCATTATTAATTGAACAAATTGCAAAAGATTCAGCAACGCAGATGTCCAGAATACTGGACGACTTTTAGCCGCAAATAGTGCTAAACTAATATTTCCTGACAGTCCGTGACGTCACGCGCACGCGTCATCATTCCGCGACGTTTTCAACAAGAAACTCCGCGGGAAATTTAAAATGGCAATTTAGTAAACTAAACCGACCGTATTGGCATGTGTTGCAATGTTAATATTTCATCATTGATATATAAACTATCAGACTGCGTGGTCGGTAGTAGTGGGTTTCAGTAGGCCTTTAAAGGGGTATCGCAAAACCCATTGTTCTTGCCTGTTGGCACCCGTCTATGTGTATTTGGGATCAGCGATAATTAATTTTGATTCACGGAGGTGTTGATGAGATATCCATCAATCCATCCATTTTGTACCGCTTATTCACCTTCGGGCTTGCGGGGTGGAGCTACAATCGGACGGAAGGCAGGGTACACCCAGGACAAGTCGCCACCTCATCGCAGGGCCAACACAGATAGACAGATAACATTCACACTCATATTGACACACTAGGGCCAATTTTAGTGTTGCCAATCAACCTATCCGCAGTTGCATGTCTTTGGAAGTGGGAGGAAGCCGGAGTACCCGGAGGGAACCCACGCAGTCACGGGGAGAACATGCAAACTCCACACAGAAAGATCCCGAGCCCGGGATTGAACCCAGGACTACTCAGGACCTTCGTATTGTGAGGCACATGCACTAAACCCTCTGCGTTCAGGAGGAATCCATCAAATATTTTTGTCTTTTTCCAAATGAACATTTTAAGACTTTATCATATGTCAAATGATTAAAGTATTTAATCACGATTAGATTCCAGAAGTCACAGAGTGAGATGTTCTACCTCTTGTGCGAAACACAAATGCATAAAATTATTTAACACATTGAAATGACTGGGAAAACATTTAAAATGACTTCTTAAACACAACAAACAACTTCTAAAAAATAAAAAATGACTCTAAAACACATAAAATGACTCCTAAGAGATGCACAGTGACATCTAAAACATAAATTACTCCTAAAACACGTAACAAGACTCCTAAAACACATAATAAGACTCCTAAAAACACGTAAAAAGACTCCTAAAACACATAAAAAGACTCCTGAAACACGTAAAAAGACTCCTAAAACACGTAAAAAGACTCCTGAAAGGGGAACATTATCACCAGACCTTGTAAGCGTCAATATATACCTTGCTGTTGCAGAAAAAAGACCATATATTTTTCAATCGATTTCCGAACTCTAAAAGGGTGAATTTGGCAATTGAAACGCCTTTCAATTGTTTGCTGTCGGAGCAATGACCTTTCACCCGTGACGTCACAACAGGAAGCAATCCGCCATTTTCTCAAACACATTACACACACCAAGTCAAATCAGCTCTGTTATTTTCCTATTTTTTGAGTGTTTTCCGGTACCTTGGAGACATGATGCCTCGTCGGTGTGTTGTCGGAGGGTGTAACAACACGAACAGAGACGGATTCAAGTTGACTTACGTGGAGTGTGCTAATCAGACCTATCAATGGTCACGGCATGCTAATCGATGTTAACATGTTATTCAGGCTGGCTGTATGTACATATTGCATCATTATGCCTCTTTTGTAGCTATATTTGCATCCAGCCTTTCCCTCCACCCGCATTTAATGCCAAACAAACACATACCAATCGACGGATTCATGTTGCACCAGTGGTCAAAAGATGCGAAAGTCCCTCCTTTGTTCTGTTCTGTCGTAGCATCGCTACCGACGATAGCGATGCTATGACAGAGATGAGTGGATATCCTGCGTCACTCAAAGCAGATGCATTTCCAACGATGAAGTCAACAAAATCACTAAGGAGAGTTTTGTTGATGTTATTGACTTATGTGCTAATCAGACATATTTGTGCACGGCATGACTGCAAGCTAATCTATGCTAAAATGCTATTTAGGCTGGCTGTATGTACATATTGCATCATTATGCCTCATTTGTAGCTATATTTGCATCCAGCCTTTCCCTCCACCCACATTTAATGCCAAACAAACACATACCAATCGGCAGATTCAAGTTGCACCAGTGGTCAAAAGATGCAATCGTTGGTTAGAAGGCGATCGTCGAATTCGTCTTCGTTGCCGTTGTCTTTCGTGATATGGCTCAATAGCTTCAGTTTCTTCTTCAATTTCATTTTCGCTATCTGCCTCCACACTCCAACCATCCGTTTCAATACATGCGTAATCTGTTGAATCGCTTAAACCGCTGAAATCTGAGTCTGAATCCGAGCTAATGTCGCTATATCTTTCTGTTCTATCCGCCATGTTTGTTTGTATTGGCATCACGCAGTGACGTCACAGGAAAATGGACGGGTTGATATAGAGATGGTGAAAATCAGGCACTTTGAAGCAGTTTTTTGGGATATTGCGTGATGGGTAAAATTTTGAAAAAAACTTCGAAAAATAAAAGCCACTGGGAACTGAATTTTATTGGTTTTAACCCTTCTAAAATTGTGATAATGTTCCCCTTTAAATACATATAAAGACTTAAAACAAATCAAAAACAGAATGAGGTGTTTGCGAACACATACACTTGGTGGCCTCGTAGGCGAACAGTGAACGTGAATGGAAGACCTGAAGGATAAAAAAATTTACGGATGCGCATCATCAGTAGTGTTCCTCTGGGTCTTTGGGTCTTTCGGCCTTTAACACTATACACCCTCTCCAGAGGCGGCCAGCTACAGGATGACCAGACCTGAGCTTGCGACCCAAGCCCAATGAGCCATGAAAGTGACCTTGTTGGCAGACATATCAGGGGACTATGCATGGCAGGGGCGTCCGGTTCCCTGAGTCAGATTCTGGTCTGCCTGACCGTATACCTCCTGATGCACTATTTGGGGGCCCAATTGGGGTAATTCCTCTTCAGCCAGAGCCACTGGCTGCTTTCTTCGGCTGCTTAAATCGCGATTAATTGCAGAGTTGGCACAGGGGCATTTTTACCACTGTGTTACATGGCCTTTCCTTTGAACAACACTCAGTAAACGTTTGGGAACTGAGTAGACCCATTTTTTTAAATGCTTTTCAGGTTGAATTATTTCCCATTCTTGCTTGACGTACAGCTTAAAAAATTCAACATTCCGGGGTCTCCATTGTGGTATTTTAGGCTTCATAATGCGCCACACATTTTTAATGGGAGACAGGTCTGTACTACAGGCAGGCCAGTATAGTACCTGCACTCTTTCAATACGAAGCCACGCTGTTGTAACATGTGGCTTGGCATTGTCTTGCTGAAATAAGCAGGGGCGTCCATGATAACGTTGCTTGGATGGCAACATATGTGGCTCCAAAATCTGTATGTACCTTTCAGCATTAATGGTGCCTTCACAGATGTGTAAGTTACCCATGCCCTGGGCACTAATGCACCCCCATACCATCACAGATGCTGGATTTTGAACTTTACGCCTATAACAGTCCGGATGGTTCTTTTCCTCTTTGGTCCGGAGGACATGACGTCCACAGTTTTCTAAAGCAATTTGAAATGTGGACTCGTCAGACCACAGAACACTTTTCAACTTTGCATCAGCCAATTATAGATGAGCACGGGCCCAGCGAAGCCGGCAGCGTTTCTGAGTGTTGTTGATGAATGGCTTCCACTTTGCATAGTAGAGTTTTAACTTGCACTTGCCGACGTAGCGACGAACTGTAGTTACTGAGAGTGTTTTTTTATGAAGTGTTCCTGAGCACATGTGGTGATATCTTTTACACACTGATGGCGCTTTTTGATGCTGTACCACCTGAGAGATCCAATGTCCGTAATATCATCGTGCAGTGGTTTTTCCAGATTTTCTGAACCTTTTGATGATATTACGGACCGTAGATGGCGAAATCCCTAAATTCCTTGCATTAGTTTGTTGAGAAATGTTGTTCTTAAACTGTTGGACAACTTGTTCACAAAGTGGTCACCCTCGCCCCATCCTTGTTTGTGAATGACTGAACATTTCTTGGAAGCTGCTTTTATACCCAATCATGGCACACACCTGTTCCCAATTAGCCTGTTCACCGGTGGGATGTTCCAAATAAGTGTTTCATGAGCATTCCTCAACGTTCTCAGTCTTTTTTTCACATGTGCCAGCTTTTTTGAAACATGTTGCAGGCATCAAATTCCAAATCGGCTAATGTTCAGAAAAAATAACCAAGTTTTCCTGTTTGAACGTTAAGTATCTTGTCTTTGCAATCAATTCAATTGAATATAGGTTGAAAAGGATTTGCCAATCTTTGCATTCTGTTTGTATTTATGATTTACACAACGTGCCAACGTCATTGGTTTTGGGGTTTGTACAAGTATGTCTTTGTTGCAAATATCACACAATAAAATGACAGAGCATCTCTGACAAATAGAGATGGGTAGCGTTCACATTTGAATCATTACAGTACGGTTGTGTGTGTTCATGTGGTAAAAAAAATCAAACCTGGCTCCATGTATTTCTTCCTTTTTCCATCTGGAAAACATGTGATGGGGTCCATGGAGGCAAAGAAGTTAAAGGGGAACATTATCACCAGACCTATGTAAGCGTCAATATATACTTTGATGTTGGAGAAAAAAGACCATATGTTTTTTTCACCGATTTCTGAACTCTAAAAGGATGAATTTGGTGATTGAAACGCCTTTCAATTGTTCGCTGTCGGAGCAATGACCTTTCACCCGTGACGTCACAACAGGAGTGTGCTAATCAGACATATCAATGGTCACGGCCTGCTAATCGATGCTAACATGCTATTTAGGCTAGCTGTATGTACATATTGCATTGATAGATAGATAGGTAGATAGATAGATAGATAGTACTTTATTGATTCATTCAGGTGAGTTCCTTCAGGAAAATTAAAATTCCAGCAGCAGTGTACAGAGTTGAGATCAATTTAGAAAAGAGTAAAAAGTAAATAATGGGGGTTTAAAAGGAAACAAAATAGAGAAATATTACGAAAAGAGTAAAAACAATGGGAATAACAATATAACAGTAAAATAAGAATATAACAAGACAAAGTAGGCAGTAATGACCATGTTATGAAAACGTATTGCACTGTTAATGTTTTGCATCCCCTGTCATCCTTGTACCCCCCGCCCCCTGTCCCAGAGAGGAGTTGTACAGTCTAATGGCGTGTGGGACAAAGGAGTTCTTGAGTCTATTAGTCCTGCACTTGGGATGAAGCAGTCTAGCACTGAACAGGCTCCTCTGGCTACTGATAACGCTATGCAGAGGGTGACTGGCATCATCCAGGATGCTTACTAGTTTGTCAACAGTCCTCTTCTCTGCCACCGTCACCAGTGAGTCCAGTTTCCTTCCGATTGTAGAACCGGCCCGCCTGATCAGTTTCTCGAGTCTGGATCTGTCCTTCTTAGATGTACTGCCCCCCCAGCACACTACCATGTAGAACAGAACACTGGCAACCACAATCACCAATATGCCTCATTTGTAGCGATATTTGCATCCAGCCTTTCCCTCCACCCACATTTAATGCCAAACAAACACATACCAATCGACAGATTCAAGATGCACCAGTGGTCAAAAGATGCGAAAGTGTCTCGTTTGTTCTGCACACTTTTAGACGATAGCGATGCTACGACAGAGATGGCACAGAGATGTGTGGATATCCTGCGACACTCAAAGCAGATGCATTTCCAACGATAAAGTCAACGAAATCACAAAGGTGAATTTTGTTGATGTTATTGACTTATGTGCTAATCATACATACTTGCTCACAGCATGACTGCAAGCTAATCGATGCTAACATGCTATTCAGGCTAGCTGTATGTACATATTGCACAATTATGCCTCATTTGTAGCTATATTTGCATCCAGCCTTTCCCTCCACCCACGTTTAATGCCAAACAAACACATTCCAATCGACGGATTCAAGTTGCACCAGTGGTCAAAAGATGCAATCGTTGGTTGGAAGGCGATCGCCAAATTTGTCCTCGTTGCCGCTGTCTGTCGTGATATGGCTTAATAGCTTCAGTTTCTTCTTCAATTTTGTTTTCGCTATCTGCCTCCACACTCCAACCATCCGTTTGAATACATGCGTAATCTGTTGAATCGCTTACGCCGCTGAAATCAGAGTCTGAATCCGAGCTAGTGTCGCTATATCTTTCTGTTCTATCTTCCATGTTTGTTTGTATTGGCATCACGCAGTGACATCACAGGAAAATGGACGGGTGGATATAGCGATGGTGAAAATCAGGCCTTTTGAAGACGTTTTTCGGGATATTGCGTGTTGGGTATAAATTTTGAAAAACAACTTTGAAAAATAAAATAATCCACTGGGAACTGATTTTTATTGTTTATAACCCTTCTGAAATTGTGATAATGTTCCCCTTCAAAAACAAATGAGCAAAAGAGGATGGAGTAAAAATAAAGACAAATAATTATTTTTCAAACGTATTAAACAATAAATGAAAGTCAAGCAAAAACTTGACATTAACTTAGGGATTTCAACATCTACGGTCCATAATATCATCAAAAGGTTCAGAGAATTTGGAGAAATCCCTCCACATAAACGGCATGGCCGGTAAAAAACATTGAATGACCGTGACCTTCGATCCCCCAGACGGCACTGTATAAAAAAACAACATCAATCTCTAAAGGATATCACCACATGGGCTCAGGATGACTTCAGAAAACCACTGTCACTAAATACACTTTGTCACTACATCTGTAAGTGCAAGTTAAAGCTCTACTATGCAAAGCGAAAGCCAATTATCAACAACATCCAGAAACGCCGCTGGCTTCTCTGGGCCCGCGATCATCTAAGATGAACTGATGCAAAGTGGAAAAGTGTTCTGTGGTCTGACGAGTCAACATTTCAAATTGTTTTTGGAAATATTCGACATCGTGTCATCCGGACCAAAGGGGAAGCGAACCATCCAGATTGTTATTGACGCAAAGTTCAAAAGCCAGCATCTGTGCCCAAAGCATGGGTAACTTACACATCTGTGAAGGCACCATTCATGCTGAAAGGTACATACAGGTTTTGGAACAACATATGCTGCCATCTAAGCGCCGTTTTTTTCATGGACGCCCCTGCTTATTTCAGCAAGACAATGCCAAGCCACATTCATCACGTATTACAACAACGTGGCTTCGTAAAAAAAGAGTGCAGGTACTTTACTGGCCCGCCTGCAGTCAAAAACTGTCTCCCATCGAAAATGTGTGGCGCATTATGATACATAAAATACGACAGCGGAGACCCCGGACTGTTGAACGACTGAAACTCTACATAAAACAAGAAAGAGAAAGAATTCCATTTTCAAAGCTTCAACAATTAGTTTCCTCAGTTCCCAAACGTTTATTGAGTGTTGTTAAAAGAAAAGGTGATGTACCACAGTGGGGAACATGCCCTTTCCCAACTACTTTGGCACGTGATGCAGCCATGAAATTCTAAGTGAATTATTCATTGCAAAAAAAAAAAAATAAAGTTTATGAAATTGAACATAAAATATCTTGTCTTTGTAGTGCATTCAATTGAATATGGGTTGAAAAGGATTTGCAAACTATTGTATTCTGCTTATGTTTGTATATTCATACATATACTGTACATACATACATACAGTATACATATATGCATACAGTAAATATACATACATGCATACAGTATATATATATATATATATATATATATATATATATATACTGCGATGAAGTGGCGACTTGTCCAGGGTGTACCCCGCCTACTGCCCGAATGCAACTGAGATAGGCTCCAGCCACCCCCTGCGACCACAAGAAATGACAACAGCAGCATAACATAAACATGTGCAGTGAGTCCCTGTTTATTGCAGAGGGATTTTCAAAATAAAAGCACGGCCATTATAACGTGGATTTCACCACAGAAAATAACAAAATGCGGCCATTTAATAATTTTTTGTGAAATTGTTTAATGACCAGAATGAAAGATATGTGCACTAATGCTTTTTTGTCATGGTCAGATTGGTGCATCCTATCTGTTAGATAAGAAAATGACATGAATGAAAATAAAAATACAAAAAAACGGAGGAAAAAAATGTCAGACTGCCTTCATCACTAATTCTCCGTATTATCTGACTAAAGCCATATGTTATTGTGCAAGCCATGTCTGGTTTCTATGTAAGTCAGGCAGTTCAAGGAAAATCGACCTTAACTGATTCCAACTTTGTTTTCTATTATCAACTGCAACAGAGGTAAGGTATTTTTTTTAAAAGCCCTTTAACCAACTTTGTACCCAGACCACAATCTTTTCCAGGAACCCAATCTTTTTTCCTGCCTGGACCGAACATCATAAATAATGTTCAGCTCTGTTAGAATGTTTTGGGTCAGACAGAAAAACAGACTTTCTCGAAACATGCTTTAGTGATGGTGTTGACACAGTGAGAACTTGCTGTATACTGGAAGGTGATCTTCTCCATTTAGGTCAAGCAGAGATAGTCTGCTCAGTGTCTACATTTTCACATCTGGACACGTATATTAGTCATTGTGTGAACGCTCCAAACATTCACACATATACAACATTTTTCATCAACTCTGTTTCTTTGATATTGTTTTTAGTCCGACACTTTTCAGCCTGTCAGAACTTCACCCTGTTCATCCCATTCACACAGTTTCAACTTTGAAATGTTTGACTTGTTTAGGACGGATCAACAACTCCCCAAATATTTCCCGGATTTCCCATAATTCCGAATTTTCCGGGATTTTAATCTTTTTTTATTAATTTTTTTCAGTTTTCAACTGATGCAAACCATTCTACTTTAAACACATACCATCATCCTGGAAATTCAATTCACAGAAATTCCCACAAGCCCTATGTTCACACTTTGTTTTTTCAGTATAACCGTCCACAATTTTCAACCATTTAAACCTTTCCACCATCAAAACATTCCACATACTCAGGGCTTCATCTTTTTTCCAAAATATTACTTTTTTTTTTTTTTTTTAATTCTAGGAATTCCAAAGTACCAATTTTCAACTGTGTCAACATTTCTCGACCGATTACACAAATTCAAACCCCAACCCACTAATCTCTTCAAGGGCAATTGTGATTTCTATATTTTTTTAAATTCCAAGTTTTTCCAAAAATCCAAAATTTCCAGGAAACTCCCATTCAAATGAATGTAGAACTTTTCCAATTTCCAGGATTCCCACATTCCTCAATCAACTCGAACCATTCTACAATCAATACATTCCACTCATCATCATTTGAGAACCATTCATAGAAAACAATACATTCATCAACCGAAATAATAACCACCAATGGTGCCTTGCATGAGCCATCTTGGATCACATTACAACTTAAGGGTCCACTCTGGCGTTGTCACCGTCACTGTGGCCGTGTCTTTAAAACACGCTTCACGTCTGTTTTTGTGCTCCCTTGTGGGCGCATTCTGGTTATGGTCATACTTGCCAACCCTCACGATTTTCCCGAGAGAGTCCCGAATTTCAGTGTCCCCCCCTGAAAATTTCCCGGGGCAACAATTTTTCCGAATTTCTCCCATTAATATCGGGGGCGTGCCTTAAAGGGCCTGTCTTTAGCGTCTTCTACAACGGCGCCTCTGCTGACAGCGCGCTCAGACACGGCCCCACTCGTGCTGAGCCTGCACTCAATGATCTACACACTTGGACTTGACGAAAGGGAGCAGCATAAAGACCAGCCGACCCGAGGAACCTTGGCCAGAACGTTGCTAATCTTCCCAGTAAGCATTACGTCTGGCATTCCCTCCCCTGTGCTTTGTTCTCTCCGTGTCTCCCTTGTTCATGTCCCTTGTGTCTTCCGCAGTGACTAGAACCATTTAAGTCTCCCCTTAAAACTCATTTGTATACTTTAGCCTTTAAATAGACCTCCTTTTTAGACCAGTTGATCTGCCGCTTCTTTTCTTTTTCTCCTCTGTCCCCCCCCTGCCTTGTGGAGGGGGTCCGGTGCGATGACCATGAATGAAGTACTGGCTGTCCAGAGTCGAGACCCAGGATGGACCGCTCGTCGGGTCCCAGGATGGACCGCTTGCCTGTGTATCAGTTGGGGACATCTCTATGCTGCTGATCCGCCTCCGCTTGGGATGGTTTCCTGTGGACGGGACTCCCGCTGCTGTCTTGGATCCGCTTTGAACTGAACTCTCGCGGCTGTGTTGGAGCCACTATGGATTGAACTTTCACAGTATCATGTTAGACCCGCTCGACATCCATTGCTTTCGGTCCCCTAAAGGGGGGGGGGGGGTTGCCCACATTTGAGGTCCTCTCCAAGGTTTCTCATAGTCGTCATTGTCACTGGCGTCCCACAGGGTGTGAATTCTCCCTGCCCACTGGGTATGAGTTTTTCTTGCCCTTATGTGGGTTCTTCCGAGGATTTTCATAGTTGTAATGGTTTGTACAGTCCTTTGAGACATTTGTGATTTAGGGCTATATAAATAAACATTGATTGATTGATTTGAGATAGGC
This sequence comes from Nerophis ophidion, assembly GCF_033978795.1. Lineage (NCBI taxonomy): Eukaryota > Metazoa > Chordata > Actinopteri > Syngnathiformes > Syngnathidae > Nerophis > Nerophis ophidion. The sequence continues at coordinate 69,306,003 of NC_084613.1, read as the reverse complement.
GCCAGCGCCCCCCCGCGACCCCGAAAGGGAATAAGCGGTAAAAAAATGGATGGATGATTGATTGATTGATTGATTGATTGACTCCCCTGTCTTCAGTGATCGTACCTTGCCTCTCGACATCCATCCGGATTCCTGATTGCCTTCCTCGATCCGAAACCTCCCTGTTCGGACCCAGACCACGCTGCCTCACTCCTGCTCCCGACCTCTTGTCTGCTATGTGTAATATTAATAGTGTAAATGTTACCAGGGTTTGTTGTCTGTAAGTGTTGGTTGTATCTTTCGTCGAATACAGAGGGGCAAGGCAAAGAGGCAGTTCGAGAGCAGGCAAGTCTTTGGGGGCAGGAGTGAGGCAGTGTGGTCTGGGTCCGAGCAGGGAGGTCGTGGATCGAGAAAGGCAATCAGGAATCCGGATGGCAACATACGATCACGGAAGACAGGGGAGTCACTGCGGAAGACACAAGGGACATGAACAAGGGAGACACGGAGAGAGCAAAGCACAGGGGAGGAAATGCCAGACGTAATGCTTACTGGGAAGATTAGCGGTATTCTGGCCAAGGTTCCCCATGTCGGCTAGTCTTTATGCTGCTCCCTTTAATCAAGTCCAGGTGTGTAGATCATTGATTGAGTGCAGGCTCGTTGCTGCGTGGGCGTGCTGCGCTCAGCACGAGTGGGGCCGTGTCTGAGCGCGCTGTCAGCAGAGGCACCTCTTAACACGCTGTCAGCGGAGGCGCTCGCAGCTCCGGCCGCCGAGGAAACGCAGGTTCGACTCCGCGTCATGACATATACACACACATTACACATACTTGATCAACAGCCATACAGGTCAGACTGAGGGTGACCGTATAAACAACTTTAACACTTTTACAAATATGCGCCACACTGTGAACCCACACCAAACAAGAATGACACATTTCGGGACAACATCCGCATTGTAACACAACATAAACACAACAGAACAAATACCCAGGATACCTTGCAGCACTAATTCGTCCGGGACGCTATAATATACACCCCCCGCTACTACCAAACTCCCCCCAGAACCAACCAACTTCCACCGCCCCCCTTTCCCATCTCCCGAATTTTGGAGGTCTCAAGGTTGGCAAGTATTGTTATGGTTCTGGGATTATGCTAACTGTTAGCATGCAATTTTTTTTTTTAAATTTTTTTTTTTTTATTAGAAATGAAACTATTTTTTTACTTTTCAATCCAATTGTCATTGATTTTGATATTGGTTGCCATCTTAGAAGTATACTAGCTGTTCACCTGTTATTATGCTAATGTAAGCATAATATCAGCAGCATAGTAACGTTTTATACTAGTATTTAAGCTAATTAGGAGTGGTTTACCTAAAATCATGGATTCTGTGTTTACCACCATCTTAGAAATATGCTTGATTGATTGATTGATTGATTGATTGAAACTTTTATTAGTAGATTGCACAGTTCAGTACATCTTCCATACAATTGACCACTAAATGGTAACACCCGGATACGTTTTTTAACTTGTTTAAGCGTTAATCAATTCATGCTAGCTGCTCCTCTCTCAGCAAGTCCATGTTAGCATGCTAACGAGCAATTTTGCATTTTTTTTTACATTTCTAAACGACGTGGATAGGTTGGTAGAGTGGCCGTGCCAGCAACTTGAGGGTTCCTGGTTCGATCCCCAGCTTCTGCCATCCCAGTCACGTCCGTTCACCCTTGCTCCTCATGGGTCGTGGATAGGGCCCTGCATGGCGGCCCCCGCCATCAGTGTGTGAATGGGTGAATGTGGGAGTTCGGTAGGTTGTGAGTTCAAACCGAGTCATACCAAAGACTATGAAAATAGGAATCGTTACCTCCCTGCTTTGCACTCAGCATCAAGGGTAGGAATTGGGGGTTGAATCACCAAAATTGATTCCCGGGCGCGGCCACCACTGCTGCTCACTGCTCTCCTCACCTCCCAGGGGGTGATCAAGGGTGATGGGTCAAAGGCAGAGAATAATTTCACCACACCTAGTGTGTGTGTGACAATCATTGGTACTTTAACTTTTAAATAGCTTCAAAGCGCTTTGAGTACATGAAAGGTAGAAAAGCGCTACATCAGGTTAACTCATTTATTTACCATTTAAAGTAACAATCATAGATTTTGTTACTTGGCGGTGTCACGCCAACCCCCCCCCCCCCCCCCCCCCCCATTTACTTCCGGGGTCATGATTAATACAGACGTTTTGTTAACGCTATATTATAAAAATATAACGCTATATTATAAAAATACTGATGTTTTGTTAATGCTATAATATAAAACAATTTAAAAAACAATTTACAAACACAAGCTATGGGATGACATAAGGGGAAACGTGACCCCGGAAGTAAATGCGTCATCCCATAGCTTGTGTTTGTAAATTGTTTTTTAATTTTTTTTTATAGTATAGCATTAACAAAACGTCTGTATTTTTATAATATAGCGTTATATTTTTATAATATAGTGTTATATTTTTATAATATAGCGTTAGCAAAACGTCTGTATTGATCATGACCCCGGAAGTAAATGGGGGGGGGGGGGGGGGGGTTTGTAGGGGGGAAGAAATTTGGCGTGACAGCGGCCTCCAAGATGTATGCTACATGTTCCCTTTGTTAGCATGCTAAAATTAGCAAGTTAACATTCACAGGTTTTTCGCTAGCAGTTTTAGCAAATTCTGTACTTTAACTTAGTGATCATGGATCTTGTTACTTAGTGCCATCTTAGAAATGTGCTAGCTGTTCCCTTGTTAGCACCTTAATGTTAGCATGCTAACTATTTTTCTTAACCAAAATATTAGCTATTCTTGTAGTTTTTAACCTTATAAACATGGATTTTGTTACCTGGCGCCATTTTAGAAATATGTTAGATAAAGTTGTTCTGTTGTTGTTGTTATGGCTGTGTTAGCTGTTGTCGTTGTCTCTCTGTCTTATCTCCCTCTTCTCCCCGCAATTTCCTACTCTGTCTACTTTCTCTTCCTATCCGATCCTGCTCCGGCCTGGCTGCACCAAACATTAATATAAATCCATTTAATAAAGTCAAATACAAATAAGGCCACAAGAGAAGTATCCCACACTTCTCTTTTGTAAAGTTAATTTGTACAGTCGATACGGGCATCTAAATCAACTATATGATATGCCTGAGTAGCTGGACAGGACAGAAAAAATAATAAAAATAGAAGTATTTTAGATGTTTCCCTGTAAGCATACAAAATGGTCATGATAGAATTTTAGCTAATTTTGAAATGTTAGAGCTAAAAATCATGGGTGCTGTTACTTGGGACTAGGTATTAGTATAGTACCGCAATACTAATTAACCATATTCGGTACTATAACCGCCTCCGAAAAGTACAGGTGCGTTTATAAACTCAGGAAATATGTCCCTGGACACATGAGGACTTTGAATATGACTAATGTATGATCCTGTAATGACTTGGTATTGAATTGATAGCTAAATGTGTTGTTTCATCCAGAATTATTAAAGAGTATCAAACAACAGAAGAATAAGTGATTATTACATTTGAACAGAAGTGTAGATAGAACATGTTAAAAGAGAAAGTAAGCCGATATTAACAGTAAATAAACAAGTAGATTGATAATAAATTTTCTACCACTTGTCCTTAATAATGTTGACAAAAGAATAGAATGATTAATGGCAAAATATGTTACTGAATATGTCAGCAGACTAAATTAGGAGCTTTTGTTTATTGACTTACTACTAAAAGACAAGTTGTCTTGTATGTTCACTATTTTATTTAAGGACAAACGTGCAATAAGACACATATGTTTAATGTAGGGCTTCACGGTGGAAGAGGGGTTAGTGCGTCTGCCTCACAATACGAAGGTCCTGCAGTCCTGGGTTCAAATCCAGGCTCGGGATCTTTCTGTGAATGCGTGGGTTCCCTCCGGGTACTCCGGCTTCCTCCCACTTCCAAAGACATGCACCTGGGGATAGGTTGATTGGCAACACTAAATTGGCCCTAGTGTGTGAATGTGAGTGTGAATGTTGTCTGTCTATCTGTGTTGGCCCTGTGATGAGGTGGCAACTTGTCCAGGGTGTACCCCGCCTTCCGCCCGATTGTAGCTGAGATAGGCGCCAGCGCCCCCCTTGACCCCAAAAGGAAATAAGCGGTAGAAAATGGATGGATGGATGTTTAATGTACCTGCGATGAGGTGGCGACTTGTCCAGGGTGTACCTCGCCTTCCGCCCGATTGTAGCTGAAATAGGCGCCAGCGCCCCCCGAGACCCCAAAAGGGAATAAGCTGTAGAAAATGGATGGGATGGATGTTTAATATACCCTAAAATAAAGCAAATAATGCAATTTTTGTGGTCCCCTTTATGTAGAAAAGTATCCAAAGGTACCAAAATAATTTTGATACCGGTACCAGTACCAAAATATTGGTATCGCAACAACACTACTTGGGACCTTTTTGAATGTATGTACATGTTTCCAACTCTACCATCGTTTAGCATTTCAAGATTCATGCTACATTTCAGTACACCTTTAACTATTCAAGCTTCGAACCATTTCCACATTCAAACTATTTCAACCTGCAAACCATTCATACATTCATCCTCCATTCCACTATCATTCCAACTCGGTTTCAACATTTAAACCATTTCAAACTATTTTTCTTACCGCCGTGGTGCGGTTGGTAGAGTGGCTGTGCTAGCAACCTGAGGGTTCCTGGTTCAATCCCCACCTTCTACCATCCCAGTCACGTCCGTTGTGTCCTTGAGCAAGACACTTCACCTTTGCTCCTGATGGGTCTTGGTTAGCGCCTTGCATGGCAGCTCCCGCCATCAGTGTGTGAATGGGTGTGTGAATGGGTGAATGTGGAAATAGTGTCAAAGCGCTTTGAGTTCCTTAAAAAGGTAGAAAAGCGCTATACAAGTATAACCCATTTACCATATATTTTATCACCATTTCAGTTTGGCTTCAGCATTGAAGCATTCACACACAATTTCTACAAAAACGGATTCTTTTTAGTAAGTGGGAAAAAAGGCCAATCACTGGGCCAATGGGCTTTAAAAAAAAAAAGGAAATAAAAGGAAGAAAATAAAATAATTCCTGGTAGAGGCAGCACATGGTAGACTGGTTAAGTCGTAATCTCTGGTTACAGTAAATCCATGTCATACTTGACTTTGGGGAGTGAGACGCACATGCAGGGGAGATGAAACTCCTTAGCTCCATGACTCAGACAACAGACGGTGGGAGTCCAACAGCCAGTTGATATATTTGTCAAATGGTGTCTCATTCTAGGAACCTATTAGAAATGTGCCGGAATATGAATCTATTTGTTACTGGATTGTCCAAAGACAACAGGAGTCTTTTTCAGGAGAGCATTTTCCCACCTTTATTACGTGTAAACGGCACTAATAAGAAATGTTAGCCGAAAATGTGTTTTTTAATTGTGCAAACCCTGTTTCCAAATGAGTTGGGAAATTGTGTAATCAGAATACAATAATTTGCAAATCCTTTTCAACCCATATTCAATTGAATGCACTACATAGACAAGATGTTTGATGTTCAAACTCATAAACTTTATTGTGGACTCATAAGACCACAGAACACTTTTCCACTTTGCATCAGTCCATCTTAGATGATCTCGGCCCCAGAGAAGCCGGCGGCGTTTCTGGATGTTGTTGATAAATGGCTTTCGCTTTGCATTGTAGCGCTTTAACTTGCACTCACAGATGTAGCGACAAATTGTATTTAGTGACAGTGGTTTTCTGAAGTGTTCCTGAGCCCATGTGGTGATATCCTTTAGAGATTGATGTCAGTTTTTGATACAGTGCCGTCTGAGGGATCGAAGGTCACGGTCATTCAATGTTGGTTTCCGGCCATGCCGCTTACGTGGAGTGATTTCTCCAGATTCTCTGAAGCTTTCTGATGATATTATGGACCGTGAATGTTGAAATCCCTAAATTTCTTACAATTGCACTTTGAGAAGCATTGTTCTTAAAATGTTTGACTATCTGCTCACGCAGTTGTGGACAAACGGGTGTACCTCGCCCCATCCTTTCTTGTGAAAGCTGTTTTTATACCCAATCATGGCACCCACCTGTTCCCAATTAGCCTGCACACCTGTGGGATGTTCCAAATAAGAGTTTGATGAGCAAACCTCAACTTTATCAGTATTTATCGCCATCTTTCCCAACTTCTTCGTCATGTGTTGCTGGCATCAAATTCTAAAGTTAATGATTATTTGCAAAAAAAAAAAAAAAATGTTTATCAGTTTGAACATCAAATATGTTGTCTTTGTAGCATATTCAACTAAATATGGGTTGAAAATGATTTGAAAATCATTGTATTCCGTTTATATTTACATCTAACACAATTTCCCAACTCATATGGAAACGGGGTTTGCTGAATTTCCACCAGAGATCAATAAAGTACTTTCTATTGTATTCTATTCTATTCTAATATCAGCACTGGCGTGTATAAGGGGGTATGTCCTCCGGGTGGTGGTAGTGTGATTAATTCCTGAAGTTTCCAGACCTGCGTCAGAGGTGGCATTTATCTGTGAGAACTGGAGTTGATACCGCGACCAAAATTATTTCCATACTTTGATACTTTTCTAAATAAAGAGGACCACAAAAAAATGGCATTAATGGCTTTATTTGAAAAAAAAAATCTTAGGGTACATTAAAGATATGTTTCTTATTGCAAGTTTGTCCTTAAATATAATAGTGAACTCAGTAGACAACTTTTATTAGTAAGTTAAAGGCCTACTGAAACCCACTACTACCGACCACGCAGTCTGATAGTTTATATATCAATGATGAAATATTAACATTGCAACACATGCCAATACGGCCTTTTTAGTTTACTCAATTGCAATTTTAAATTGCCCGGGGAGTTTCGCGGAATGATGACGCGTATTTGTGACGTTATTGGTTGGAGGGGACATATTAGCCAGCACCACTTGTGGATAAAAGTCGTCTCTTTTCATCACACATCAGTGTTACTGAATCTTTTGCAATTTGTTCAATTAATAATGCAGAAGTCAAAGTAGAAAGATGGAGGTGGGAAGCTTTAGCCTTTAGCCACACAAACACACGGTGTTTCCTTGTTTAAAATTCCCAGAGGTGAAGCTTTACTATGGATCAGAGCGGTCAAGCGAACATGGTTCCGGACCACTTGTCAACTGGCAGGTTTCGGTGAGAAAATTGTGGTAAAAACTCGCCTCTTACCGGAGATCGGCGGAGCTTGCGCAGTTCATGCAGCTGCCGTGACTTCTCTCAGAGACTGGCGTCAACACACCTGAGGACACACCCCTCCGACTATCAGGTACTATTTAATCTCACTAAAACACTAGCAACACAATAGAAAGATAAGGGATTTCCCAGAAATATCCTAGTAATAGTGTCTAAAAACATCTGAATCGCTTCCAATGCCATCGCCTTTTTTTTTTTTTTTTTTCTAGTCCTTCACTAACAATATCCTCATCCACGAATCTTTCATCCTGGCTCAAATTAATTGGGAAATTGTCGCTTTCTCGGTCCGAATAGCTCTTGATGCTAGAGGCTCACATTATAAACAATGTGAGGATCCCTCACACCGGTGATGTCATCATCTGTTACTTCCGGTAAAGGCAAGGCTTTTTTATTGGGAACCAAAAGTTGCGAACTTTATCGTCGATGTTCTCTACTAAATCCTTTCAGCAAAAATATGGCAATATCGCGAAATGATCAAGTATGACACATAGAATGGACCTGTTATCCCCGTTTAAATAAGAAAATCTCATTTCAGTAGGCCTTTAAAGTTAAGCTTCTTTCATTCAAAAATTTCAGGGTAATTTTTATACTCAGCAAACTCATCCCGCGGGCCGGATAAAACCTGTTCCCGGCCCTCGGGCCATAAGTTTTACACCCACGCTGTGGAGTATAGCACTGCTAGTCTGGGAAACACTGAAACAGAGTAAGCCAATAACGGCAATCAATGACGTTAGAATAATCTCTTAATTGTAGCTGAGATAGGCGCCAGCGCCCCCTGCGATCCCAAAAGGGAATAAGCGGTAGAAAATGGATGGATGGATGGATGGCGGATATGTTGTGACTTAGTTTTGTATTCATGCGACAGTAACTAGAAATATTTGTAGTATTTGGGAAAAAATGTATTCGCAAAGGTTAAAAAGAAATTGTTAATTGTCTGCTGGCGACTCTGCTCTCCTGTTCTGTTTTTGGGATAATAAAACAACGCTTCCCATCCAACCTGATGGAGCGTGAGAGGTGCTGCAAAGAGAAATGGGTGAAACTGCCCAAAGATATGTGTGCCAAGCTTGTGGCATTGTATTCAAAACAACTTGAGGCTGTAATTGCTGCCAAAGGTGCATCAACAAAGTGTTGAAGAAAGGGTCTGAATATTTATGTACAAACTCCAAAACCAGTAAAGTTAGCACATTGTGTAAATCGTAAAAAAAAAAAAAAAAAAAAACAGAATACAATGATTTGCAAATCCTTGTCAACCTATATTCAATTGGATGGACTGCAAAGACAAGATATTTAACGTTCAAACTGGAAAACGTTGTTATTTTTTGCAGACATTGGCTCCTTTGGAATTTGATGCCTGCAACATGTTTCAAAAAAGCTGGCACAAGTGGCAAAAAAGACTGCGAAAGTTGAGGAATGCGCATCAAACACTTATTTGGAACATCCCACAGGTGATCAGGCTAATTGGGAACAGGTGGTTGCCATGATTGGGTGTGAAAGCAGCTTCCATGAAATGCTCATTCACAATCAAGAATGGGGAAAGGGTCACCACTTTGTGAACAAATATGTGAGCAAATTGACGAACAGTTTAAGAACAACATTTCTCAATGAGCTATTGTAAGGAATTTAGGGATTTCACCATCTACGGTCCGTAATATCAAAAAGTTCAGAGAATCTGGAGAAATCACTGCACATAAGCGATGATATCACGGACCTTCAATCCCTCAGGCGGTACTGCATCAAAAAGCGACATCAGTGCGTAAAGGATATCACCACATGGACTCAGGAACACTTAATAAAACCACTGTCAGTAACTACAGTTCATCACTACATCTGTAAGTGCAAGTTAAAATTATGCAAAGCGAAAGCCATTTATCAACAACACCCAGAAACCCTGCCAGCTTCGCTGGGCGCGAGCTCATCTAAGATAGACGGATGTAAAGTGGAAAAGTGTTCCGTGGTCTGACAAGTCCACATTTCAAATTGTTTTTTGGAAACCGTGAATATCGTGTCCTCCGGACCAAAAAGGAAAGGAACCATCTGGCCACTGAGTAGGTTGATTGGCAACACTAAATTGGCCCTAGAGTGTGAATGTGTGTGTGAATGTTGTCTGTCTATGTCTGGGGCGGTATAGCTCGGTTGGTAGAGTGGCCGTGCTAGCAACTTGAGGGTTGCAGGTTCGATTCCCGCTTCCGCCATCCTAGTCACTGCTGTTGTGTCCTTGGGCAAGACCCTTTACCCACGTGCTCCCAGTGCCACCCACACTGGTTTAAATGTAACTTAGATATTGGGTTTCACTATGTAAAGCGCTTTGAGTCACTAGAGAAAAGCGCTATATAAATATAATTCACTTCACTTCACTATCTGTGTTGGGCCTGTGATGAGGTGGTGACTTGTCCAGGGTGTACGCCCCCTTCCGCCCGGTTGTAGCTGAGATAGGCACCAGCGCCCCTCGCGACCCCAAAGGGAATAAGCGGTAGAACATGGATGGATGGGTGTCAATGTTGTCTGTCGATCTGTGTTGGCCCTGTGATGAGTTAGTGACTTGTCCAGGGTGTACACCGCCTTCCGCCCGTTTGTAGCTGAGATAGGCACAAGCGCCCCTCGCGACCCCAAAGGGAATAAGCGGTAGGAAATGGATGGATGGATGGGTGTGAATGTGTGTGTGAATGTTGTCTGTCGATCTGTGTTGGCCCCGTGATGTGGTGGTGACTTGTCCAGGGTGTACGCCCCCTTCCGCCCGGTTGTAGCTGAGATAGGCACCATCACCCCTCGCGACCGCAAAGGGAATAAGCGGTAGGAATTGGATGGATGGATGGGTGTGAATGTGTGTGTGAATGTTGTCTGTCGATCTGTGTTGGCCCTATGATGAGGTGGTGACTTGTCCAGGGTGTACACCGCCTTCTGCCCGTTTGTAGTTGAGATAGGCACCAGCGCCCCTCGCGACCCCAAAGGGAATAAGCGGTAGAAAATGGATGGATGGATGGGTGTGAATGTTGTCTGTCGATCTGTGTTGGCCCTGTGATGACGTGGCGACTTGTCCAGGGTATACACTGCCTTCCACCCGATTGCAGCTGAGATATGGATGGATGGATAAATCAATGAAATGCAATATAAAATAATTGCAAAATATTGACAGGAGAAAACCCCTCAGGTGAAGTTTAATGACCTTGGCAGCTACCCACAATGTTCCTCCTCATACTTTTAAACCTGTTTCATTATCCGACCGTCATTTACATTATTTTGCTTGGAATCCATCCTCGCCCCCGCCCTCCACCTCTCTGCTCCTGCATCAATGCCTCTGTATCATCTGTGCTTCTTTTTTTTTTTTTTTTTTTTTTTTTTGCCGTTCTCAGAAAAAAAAACGAAATATGAAGAAAAAGAAGAAAAACACAACAAAAAAACATTCCCACCTGCTGTTACCAAATCTGCTGTGAGGAATTACTCTTGTTGCCACGACTGTGAACACCCGGAGACGTATTCCGACGTTTACCTCCTTTCAACTTTGCTGGAGTTCTTGGCAGCGACACCGGGTTCATGCGAGGACAATGCGGATCTGGGAAAACAGCCCCCCCCCCCCCCCCTTACTCCCCCATCCCTCCTTTTCGGCTGCTTACTTTTCGACGTGGCAGGGTTCCAGAAACCACAACGGATGAAATATCTTCGACGACTAGCCGGCAAAACAGATGTATAACAAGTTTTTAAAGCTGACTGCCTCCCGTCCCTTTCAAGTCTCCCACCTTGAAGGATAAGGAATAGCGGATAAAAAAAAAAAAATCTGGCTCTTGCCAATCCTCGGCTTCACCTTCCACGACCTGATCTAAATCAAACAGCGCTCAACTTGTATGAACTTCTGTTGCCAGCCAATCGGCAACGGGCTAGCATGCTATAATGCAGTGTTTTTCAACCTTTTTTGAGCCGAGGCACATATTTTGCGATGAAAAAATGCAGAGGCACACCACCAGCAGAAATTATTTCAAATTGAAACTCACTTAACAGTAAAATTTGGTTGTCGCATTTGTTGGATATGACCTTGAAGCATGGATCACTATAGCTCTTGTCTCAAAGAAGGTGTACTGTCACCACCTGTCACATCACATCATGACTTATTTTCACTTTTTTGCTGTTTACCTGTGTGTAGTGTTTCACTTCTTGTCTTGCACTCTTATTTTGGTGGCTTTTTCTCTTTTTTTGTTGGTATTTCACTGTAACAGTTTCATGTCTTCCTTTAAGCGATATTTCCCGCATCTACTTTGTTTTGGCATTCAAGAATATTTCTTTTTTTTTCATCCTTCTTTGTGGGGACATTGTTGATAGTCATGTCATGTCCGGATGTACATTGTGGACGCCGTCTTTGCTCCACAGTAAGTCTTTGCTGTCGTCCAGCATTCTGTATTTGTTTACTTTTGTAGCCCGTTCAGTTTTCGTTTGGTTCTGCATAACCTTCCTTACGCTTCAATGTCTTTTCTTAGGGGCACCCACCTTTTGTTTATTTTTGGTTTAAGCATTAGAAACCTTTTTACCTGCATGCTGCCTTCCGCTGTTTCCGACATCTACAAAGCAATTAGCTACCGGCTACCACCTACTGATATGGAAGAGCTCTAGACAGCACTGACACTCAACAACAACACATCATTTGCAGACTATAATTACTGGTTTGCAAAAAATATTTTTAACCCAAATAGGTGAAATTAGACAATCTCCCACGGCACACAAGACTGCTATAATAATCTGTTACATCTTGCGAATCGCCTTGTTCCTACGATGATCCAGAAAGGAGTCTTGTAATGTTTTTTTTGACTGAAAAAAAAAAAAAAAACCTCAACGTCTCACATAAACAGCCAAAAATACGGTGTGAATGGTCTTGCACTATTTGAAAGAAATAGTTTTATCATATCAATAGATTTTATTCTTTAAATTTAATGCTCGCCAAGTAGTGTTGTCGCGATACCAATATTTTGGTACCGGTGCCAAAATTATTTTGATACTTTTCTACATAGAGGGGACCACAAAAAAATGGCATTATTGGCTTTATTTTAACAACAAATATTAGGGTACATAAAACGTATGTTTATTATTGCAATTTTGTCCTTAGATAAAATAGTGAACATACGAGACAACTTGTCTTTTAGTAGTAAATAAACAAACAAAGGCTCTTAAATTAGTCTCCTGAATTTTGCAGTCACATATTGTCTTTTTCCATTCTTTTATTTTGTCAAAGTTATTCAGGACAAATGGTAGAAAAGGATTTATAAATATACTTGTTCATTTACTGTTAATATGTGAAGTGAATTATATTTGTATAGCGCTTTTTCCTCAAGTGACTTAAAACGCTTTACAAAGTGAAACCCAATATCTAAGTTACAATTAAACCAGTGTGGGTGGCACTGGGAGCAGGTGGGTAAAGTTTCTTGCCCAAGGACACAACGGCATTGACTAGGAAGGCGGAAACAGGGATCGAACCTGCAACCCTTAAGTTGCTGGCACGGCCGCTCTACCAACCGAGCTAAACCGCCCCAATATCTCCATACTTTCTCTTTTAACATGTTCTGTCTATACTTCTGTTAAAATGTAATAACCACTTATTCTTCTGTTGTTTGATACTGCACATTAGTTTCGGATGATACCACAAATTTGGGTATCAATCTGATACCAATTCGTTACAGGATCATACATTTGTCATATTCAAAGTCCTCATGTGTCCAGGGACATATTTCCTGAGTTTATAAACATAATATACATTTGAAAAAAATGAAAGAAGATTTGTGATGCCAAAATTTTTTGATGTAATCATAGTAGTATCAACAAGATACGCTATATAGAAGCGCTATACAAGTACAACCCATTTATCATTTATCATTTATTTACTGTACTTGGCATCATTACAGTGGATGTCAGATGTAGATCCACCAATGGCGTTTGTTGAAATGTTGACGCCGGTGAGCTACAGTGTGTAGTGAAGCATGTTTAGCTATTCTGTGACGTGTTCTGGGCATCGTGATGGGGGTTGGTTCTGTCTTGATGCAGCCGGGCTACGGACACAGTGTGAAGGTAAGAACCAAAGATTTATTTAATAAATGAAAAAAAGACTATAAAACAGAAAAACTTGCACAAGGCACAAAAGGCAAAACGAACAGAACTAGCATGGGAGCTAGAAAGAACCAAAAGCGCTAGCATGTGAGCTAGAGAACTAACAAAGGATTAGCGCGGAGGCTAGCAAGTACAGATATGGAATCAGAGTCTTCACTTGTTGCGTGTAACACAAACTAGGAAGCAAGGACGAGTGAACAAAGAAGGCAGGCTTAAATCAGGTCAGTAATTACAAAAACAGGTGCGCGTCAAAAGCAAGGGGCAGGTGAAACTATTGCGCGACTATGGTGACGGACTAAACAAGGAAGTACAACCAGGAAATACAAAAAGACTCAAAATCTAAATCAAAATATGATCCGGGCAGCGGATCATAATATATTCCTCGTCCTGCAGGGATGATACTTGTAAGAAACTTACTAATTTTGTCACCATGGAGGTGAGGATTAGTGATTTAGAAGTAGCTAAAACACTGCAGACTGGGGCTGGACTTTAGCTGCTAGCTATGTCTTAAAGCACCTCTTCCAGTGGTCATTACAGTGTTATAACTTCACCTTTATCGTTAGTTTTTAAGCCAAAGTGCTTCCGTTCTCCCTTTTCTGTCTACACACTGTGTGTCAGTAATCTGTGATTGTGCGGAAAATGATCCTCCGCTCGTAAACCAGCAATGACACAACGTTACGACAACAGGGGCGGCGGGTGGTTGATTTGGGCCGGTACTTTTCAGAGGCGGTATAGTACCAAATATTATTCATTATTAACGCGGTACTTTACTAATACCGGTGTACCTCACAACCCTATTGCCAAGTAACGCCATAGCAGGACGACCGGCCTCCATGGTCAGCTAGTGGCCAAGCGAGGCTTTAGTTCAGTCAGTATTACCATTTCTATTCAAACTAGACCTCCGTCATTCTTGTTAATCACCAGGGGAGTAGCACCAAATGCTGGATCTCCATACACAAGACTCCTAAAGGGCCCCCCATCCTATCCTAAACCCAAGGCTGCTGCCCCCCCACACAAATTTGCTATGTCTAGCCCAACGGTATGATGTGATTTACACACCATACACTCAGACTATTATTATGAATATCATTTATTGTCATCCACACAATTATACTTTGTTAATCAAAATAAAATGATATTGAAAAATACAATTTTATAAAAACAAGTTAATTCATGATTAATCTAAAGAAAAAAATCTCAGCAATAATGTAATTATTCACACAATTCACACCATTTATTAAGACTATACTGTACACTCAAATATATATATATAT